>NC_063443.1:18817870-19117870 GCF_020379485.1 Brassica napus
ATGAAAAAAAATGCAAAAAAAAAAAAAATTTGGCAAAAGCTTTCCACAACTCTTCTTCATAGTTCCTAATAGCCAAAAGAAGAAGATGCCTGAGAATGATCGTCTGACTTCTTGTTGTCTCTGGCAGCAAAAGCTCTTAACACCTGAATCACAGATCTTAGAAATCAGACAATGATTTTCGCTAAACAAAAAAATCAGATCTGAATCGAGAGACTTACTTCTTCAGCAGCGTGGAAGACGGCGGCCATGTAAACCGGGAGCGAGTATTTGAGCCTTTCTTTAGGAAACGAGTGATTGAGCTTTGATCGATTTCGAAACCGGTTTGGTCTATGGGCCACAGGCTGTTTCTTCTTCCAAAACCATTCTTCACTTTTGCCGGTGGTTTATCCATTGCACAGAAACGGGATTGAACAGAGAGAGAGAGAGTTTTAGTGGAAGGAGGTTGGAGGTTTGTATTTTGACATTAACGGTCTTCTTCGGACATGGATATAATTGGAGAAGAAAGGAGGGATAATGGTTTGGTTTGTTGTCTGATTATAAGTGTTTCTGAGTTTGGTTTGTTGTCTGATTATAGTGTAGTGTTTTTGAGTTGGTGTGTTGTGTATTTATAGAGAAGCCTTCGTAACGGCTATATTTGTCTTAAAGGTTTGAGTCTGGTCTCGATCGCCACAAAACGCGTGCGTTTCTCCTAACGGTAATAATGTTGGAACCGAACCGGTCTTGCAACCACCTAAACCGGTCTTGCAAGTTCTTTTCTCTCTCTCTCTCATTAAAAAAAAAACTCTCTGTAACTTGATCCTTAGGCGATGTTATTGTTTCTGCAGACCATATGACTGTAGAGCTAGACGCCATGTGCGTGAGCTGGTTATGTGAAACTGATAGATCTTCTTGTACAGCCCCGGAATGCTTCTGACGTTGAAACTTGGTTCTTGTTGATGTTTCTTCATATAATCAAATCATATAAATATATTAATTTTGTTATTTTATATTAGTCTAGAATTTTGAGGATTTTTCCACCTTTTACTGGAGAACAGAATATACATTCTGCTGATAATATCATTTCAGTTTGAAACGTCTTAAATCAATGTTTCCAGCAGAGATAAGTTGATTAACTAACAAAGAGCAAGGATCACATAGTGACTGTCAATAAAGGAAAGAGATGATATGTTATTATAAGCTCAGGCTTAAAACTTTTAAAGAGAATTCGAGCTACACATAATCCTTACAAGAAAAATAAAAATATTGGGTGGAGGGGGCAGCAAAGCACTGCCAGAGTAACACCTATATAACTGGAGAGAGAGGTACAAACACCGAACGAAGTTTTTTTCTTCAGACGATTCAAACTTTTTGATGCTATCACCGAGCAGAGACCATGGTTACTATCTTGAAGCTAACGGAGAGTAAGAGAACCCATAAACACAGGAAGATTAACATAGCTCTTGTTGCTGAAGTTCCTCCTGTCTTGCTCATGGCATCATCCCGTTGGACCAAGCCAAAAGAAAGGACCACGTTGAGGTCACCGCTCTTGTCATATGCCCAGCCCATGTCGCTATCCACTGCTGGAGTCATGTTCGATATTCTGATCATACCTGCAGTAACGTGAACCGAACCTGAAGATTGCGCTGCGTGTAGCCGGATTGCAGCGTCCTTTGTTTGGAACTGGGAAGCAAATGAAGGTGGAACTCCAAACATGTGGCTCGACTTTTTAAGGAAAGGGTACTTCGAATCTGCAGGATTGAGTTTCAGAAAGAGTTAGGATCTGTCATCAAACAATATGTTTGACGTGTAAATATATGAACATCTCCGAGCGTTACCTGAATCGAAGTCAGTGACATCTGCATCTTGTTTTGAGGAAGACCCTTCGCCGCTTTCCTTTTTCTCCACCACCTCCTTCTCCAATTCTTCAGGGGAAGGCTGGTGGTACAAAAGTAAGTTAGAAAGGGATCCAAAATGAAGAAGACATAAGCAAGTCGAAAGCAAGACTCTTACCTTCTGGTCGAGGCCTTCTTGGTCAGGAGGAGCATCCTCAGATCCCAACAGTTGTGAAACGTCAAGAGTCAAATTCTGAGCCTCCTCATCGTCAAAGAAGTTGAGATAATCTTCAAAGTTGAAATCATCTTGTAGACCACCACCGCTGAGATCGTTCGTTTCCAGGTACAGATCATCACAGAGTGGAAGATTGTTGCTAGGATCCATGAATGGCTCGTCAGGCAGATAGTCAGCTTCGATAGGAATGTCACTGTAGCAAGGATCAGCCACAAACACATTATTGTTGGAAGTTTCCAGATTCACCGCGTTCTCATCTTCCACACCACACCCAATTTGTTCAACCGGAAACAGAGAACAAGGCTGGATGCTACAATCCCGAATGATAGGCTTCTGATCCTCTTCAAAAGTTTCAGTTGGCTGTTCAATGTAACCACCGGAGTCAACAACATAGTTTCCAGAGTCTTCATAGTTTCCTGATTCAGCATTATTGCTTGATTCTCCATGACAATAATTAGTTTGAACAGGAATAGCATCATATACCACCAGATTCTCAGGCTTCTGCAAAAGAAAATCAGATTCGGACGTTTAGAATGCTAAAACCTAAGCTCACTAACATACATCCCTAAGCTCCACTCTTGAGCATAAGTGAAGCTAGTACATTATCTAGCAACATTCTAAAAACTCTCACACTATAAACTGACACCATAAAGAGAGATAATTTCATACACAAACCTCATCAATCTCGTCAATGTCGACATAGACATCATCATCAACAGCCAATCCTTCACTGAGAGCATCTTGCTCTGGTACAAACGTCATCTTATCCTCTTCCCACTCCTCCTCAAGATAAGGAGCACCGTACTGCTCCCCATTCTTAGGCCCAGTCCCACTCTTCTGAAATATCCTACACAGCACAAACGCATCCTACACAAACAGAGACTCAAACAACGTCAATAACTTTTTAATCCATTACCGTAAAGAAACCAACTTTCATACTTAAAACTTACTAGTGGGGCACCAGCTCTCTTCAACTCCTCATCAGTAAGCCGATACTCATGCATAACCCAATTAGTCCTCTCACCACGAGGAGCACGACCTTTATGATAAACAAGAGTCTTCTTCATCCCCACAGCTCTCGAGCCATTACGAATCTCCCGATCCTTCCCCGTCGTCTTCCAGTACCCTTTCTCCGTGGCGCGATTCGTCTTGGAACCGTTGCTGTACTTCTTATCAAGCATACTAAAGAAGTACCACTCCAAGTCTCTACTTTTCAGCTTCGACTTATCTACAATCCACCCAAAAAAAACCCAAAAGTCAAAATCAATCGCAATTGAGCTAGCTAACCACCGAGAGAGTTAACCTGGTAGATCCCACGGCTCGGATTTGTAGATATCGGTGACGGAGATGGCGTCGAAGTTGAAGGGCTTGTTGCAGACCTTGCGCTTGAGGTAGTAGCGGACGAGCTCCTCGTCTGTGGGGTGGAAACGGAACCCAGGAGCTAGCGACGTCACTGAGCCAAGACCCATCAAGAAAAGTTTAAGTTTTTTTTTTTTTAATTTTATCGGCTGATTAAATTAGGGTTTTGAGAAGAATTGGGGGAAAGACGGAGGAGAGAGAGAGAGAGAGTCGATCACGATGGTGCCATTGGGGAATTAAACAACCGTGGAAAGAAGAAACGAAAGCAATGACGCGGCGAAGGTTTTTTTAAAATCGTCCACGATGGTGTGAGTTCGGAGAGGAGGTTACAGTGACGGGAAGGTGATAGTTGATCAGCGACCGCGTCTAGTTAGGTGACACGTCATCGACATTGTTGCTCTGGAACGTTCTAACGTGTCGAATTACCCAATTTAGCAACCTACGTGGAATCGAATTAATGTACTGTGGGCCGCATCATAGGCAGAGAGGCCCATTCGTTTGGCGTCAATGATAGATAAATCTTTACTGTGAATAGTATACTAGGCCTTGTATTTGAAGTGTGATTATTTATCCTTTCCAGCTGATTTGTATTCTGTAATGACTGTGTTAATATTTATATGAGAGTTTTATCTTAACAAGTGTTTGCTTCCATGAAATTTGATAAAATTGAAGTGATTATAGTTTCTTGGCGGAGAGTAATTTCAGAATATGCATATATTTTCTAAGGTAAATAAAGTATTATAAAGTTTAAGAAGATAATCAAATTGTTGCTCAACTGAGATCCAGGAATCTAGGAAAAGCATTCATTCCAACTAAACAGAATGTGAATAGAGTATATAATGTGACAACATTATTGTAAGCAATCACCACTGGCAATAAACTTTATTGTAACAGAAAAAGAATTAAAACAATAGACTCGACCTTCGTCACGCACTTATCATGAGCTTTAGTTTTTTCTTCGGGGATAAAGAGAGAAAATTAATTTTTTCGATCAGAAGTATAAAGAACGTTTTAATCAAAAAAAAAAAGTATAAAGAGAACGTGACATCAATTTTTTCTACACATTTCTTTTTGTAACAAATCGAAACTAGCAAAGTAATTATATTTTATAATTCCTCTGAAAAAGACACCCCAATGGAAAAAAAGAATCTCGCAAGTCTTTAACAAGCAAAGAATCGGTTACATACAAAAAAAAACATTTGATATACAAACAATGAATTACCACTTTCCCAGTAAATAAAAAAGAAGAAAATATATTAAAATGATTTTCTGTTTTTTTTAGGTTATGATGTTTATCAGTAACGGCAATCCACCAAAGTAGGAGCAGACATGAGAAGACACTTTGGTTCTTCTCTTTGCATCGTTGGTTGATGTTCTTGTTCCTGTTTTTGCTTCAAAGCAAAGGTAAACCCGTTGACCCGATTCTCATCTTCGGATGCGGGTAGATTCAGATCCAAATCCAATGACACGACCGTCTTCTTAGCTCTCTTTGTAGCTGGCATCACCAAATGATCTTGACCGTCGGATATTTGATCGAACGACATAGAAGACAATGATAACTCCGTGTTGGCAGCAGCCGTGGCCACCGTCACGGTGGTAACCGGCGCCGCAGCAATAACCACTGCGCCTCTATGCCGTCTCATGTGGCCACCTAAGGCTTGCCCGGACGTAAACTCGGCTCCACAGACTCCACATTCATGAACCTTATTGCTACCAGCCTTACCATACACGGCAAGCGATCTATTGTTATTGTTCTTGTAAATAGTTGAGGTTGTGACGAGTGAAACGGCGTCACTTTCGTAGATATTCTTCTTAACGTCAATGTTGGAATATAAGGATAACGTGGCTTTAGGTTTCTTGTGGCTAGCTCTATGGCCGCCTAAAGCCTGGAAAGAAGGGAAGGTCCGGTCACAAGTTTTGCATTGATAAACGTAGTAACCGGCTTTGCCACCACCGTTAGATGAAGAAGTCTCTAGAAACCTCCTGCTGCTAAATCTAAACGTGTTATTGTTGTTTGCTTCGTGGTTAGGTATGGGAAGAGAGTGACCTTGAGACAAGAGGATCAAACAGTTGGCTATGTCTTGCTCTTCCTCGTCTTCTTCAGCCTTCAAAGTTGCGTTGTTGTTAGAGAACCAAGAGGCTGATGAAGATGAAGACGTGATCACACCATCCTTTTTGGATTCTTCTAGAATGTCACGTGCATGGGAAGAAACTATAGGAGGGGCGATAGAGAAAGGAATGGGAGACTGTGGACGTTGTCGCTTTGTACGCTTCCCTTTAAAGATTAATGATTGCTCCTTTGAAGCCGCTATGGCCTCTACAAACGCTTCCATCAAGAGATGAAGATCACTAAAGGAGAAGAGGATTTGTGTTGATGTTGATTATGAAGAAGTTTAAGAATGAGATATATGCATATATAGTAATGTGTTAAGAGGAAGATGTGTGTGGGATGGAGAGAGATGTGTGGAGAGATGGATACATAAATAGTGAGTGATATAGGAAGAGACAAGTCAAAGAGAGACACCAGACATATATAAGAAAAAACTTTGCAAGTGTGTGAATATGTTTGGACTTGTCTTTTTGTAGCCTCTAAAATTTTAGTAATTCTGTTATTGTCTCTCTCTTCTAGTATTTACCCAACTTGGCAAACTAATCACAAGACAATGAGATAAAGAGAGAGAAAGAGTGTGTGTAATAATTTGCAACAAAACGTGCCAATTTAGACAATATCTATAGTATTATTTGTTTATTCCACTTCATTATCCGTGTTGTTACTCTGTGTACCTATTTATTTTGGGTATGAACACATATCAAATAGTTTAGTAGTTTTTTTTGTTGTTGTTAAAATTAGTTTTCACTTTGATATGTACGTTAACAAATTTTAGGCATCACTTCAAAATAGTCATTACAAGATAGAATATCACAAAAGTATATCTAATTATATGATTTAACATTATATATTTAGTTTTAATATTTAGACATGATTGTTTTTGTAAATTTCAATGATAAAACTTCACTATTTTAAAAATTATCTTAGAGAATATGTAGTTTGTATCTTACATTGTAATTGTTGATTTATTTTTCTGACAAATCCTATCAAGTTTTAATCTACAATCTAGTTCTAAATCAAATCAAACGCATTCTAAATTTGTTCTAAAACTGTATATATATTATTAAAGAAAAAATAAATGAAGGAAGGGAAGGAGTAATGGTAAGTGCAATGCAAGCCTGTCCCTCACGGAATCTACGGCTCGCCCTTCATCTATCTCTACCACTACTCCACTCCATCTATCATTATTTGTTCCTTTCTTTTAAAATATTTCTCTTACATATATATACGTGTACACGTCTATACGTAAATGTGTATTGAAAAAACATTATCTAAAATTGTCTGAAAACTGACTCTAAACAACCAAAGGCCAACCAATTTGTCTCAAGGCTACGATAATTAGACTTCAAGCAAGATTCAAGTCAGTTGCACAAAAAAAAAAAGCAAGATTCAAGTCAATAATATTTGTCTAGTGATGATGTTTATTAAACCGGTACAAAATATCCTAAAGTTGTTTAAAAGAAGGGGGAATCGAATTTCACCATTATATATTGTAGGGGTGGGCGTTCGGGTACCCGTTCGGGTTCGGGTCGGGTATTTCGGATTTTCGGATATTTCGGTATAGAGGTGTAGAACCCGTTCGGGTATTTCTGTACTTCGGGTCGGGTTCGGGTATTTTAAGTTCGGTTTCGGTTATTTCGGATCGGGTTCGGATATTTAGATTTTGAAGAAAAAAAAATAAAAATTTTCATTTCTCAAATTTCTTGTATTTAAATATATAACTTTTCACTTAACTATTTTTTATTTTTAATAGATTGCATGGTTAATATATTTGGACATAACATTTTCAAACTAAAAAGACATTAATTTGGTTATTGTTTTTAAATTTTGGATGTAACTTTTTGTTAATTGCTGAAATAAGAAGTTTGACATGCATTTTAAGCGAATAGCAAATCATCTTCTACGTAATTGTATGTATATCATATGAATTTAAAGTATGTGTAGTATCAATATAAATATTTTATATAAAATGAAAGATGTAAACTATAAATATAAGGTTAATTATCATATGTTCGGTTATTTTTGGATATCCATTCGGGTTCGGATATTACCCGTTCGGGTTCGGATATCCAATCTCTCCTAATTCAATACCCGTTCGGATATTTTGCTACTTCGGTTCGGATTTCGGTTCGGATTTTTCGGATCGGGTTCGGGTGCCACTTCGGATTTCGGGTAAAATGCCCACCCCTAATATATTGTATAAATTCACTTTGCACATAGAATATTACGTTAATAAAGTGTAAAATGGAGAGATAAATACAAATTTATATCATAAATAACCACATGTTGGCGTGTGTATGTGCAGATCGAAAGTATATACGGATTCCGTTAACGGATGCATGATGCGAAGAGCACCCACTCCACGTAAAGAATATTACCAAGTAGCAAGCAATCAGCAAGTGCAGCTAATCGTATCTTCAAGAGTTAATTATCTTATTTTTATATATTTGTAATACCAGAAATCTATTGTACATGCTCCTCTCCGCCGCTTTAGTATTTTTCTGCGATATAATAATTCTCCCATGAAAATACTATTATTGATATGATTATGGATTAAAAGAAATCGAATGATATCATTGATAATGATGTGTGATATATAACAAATTAAGCTTAGAAGTTCTATTAAAGAAGTAGATAAACCAAGTTGCTTTGGTCTAGTGGTATAGGAGCTCCAGCTGGAGTGTCCGCCCCTGGGTTCGAGCCTTGGCCACTGCGGAATTTACATATGGGCTGCAGCATCCGAGACCGAAGACCGTTACACGGTGAGCCACATGGTGACGTCCTGGCAGCGTCCATGCTCACTTCGGTCTCTAGTCTGGACCACCTCGGTGGGGTCAGGATACTCGGTTAGCAAAAAAAAATTAAAGAAGTAGATAGATAATAAATTAAGCTTAGAAGCTCTTTTGTAGAAGTGGGGATTAATTGAAAATGTTAAGATGAAATATGCTATATATAACTAAAATGAGGCAAAAATATATCTAATATAGGGTCTACTATCCATTTATTGGGAGACTAATTAGGTTAGTAGCTAAATAATTATATAAAGAAAAAAGATAGTGGCTAGTCATTGCATGCGTACTCCCAATGATTAGGGAAGAGTACCGACTTGATAACATGGACGGCATGTAGGCATTGTATATCTATACATATTATTGCATATGTATATAGTTGATTAATAGGTACATGCAAAAATCCTTAACTGTTGATAAATAGAGCGAGAAAGAGTAGTGGGAGAGTTAAGGAGCACAACTCGTTTCTCTAAGGATCATTATCGAGTGTGTGTGAGCCTCTACTTAATCTCGTGTCTATTTCATGGTCGCACGTTCACAAATCCACATTTACAAAATAAAACAACAATATATGACACAAATTACAAGCCAATAAGTATATTTGATCTTGAATATGACACACACAAATTAATCATCAATACTTAAACAGAAGTTATTTCCGGATCAATGAAACGACTAGAGAGACACTCGTCTTGATCCTACAGCTTGCATGCTGAGACACACGAAGCGCATACTTGTTAAACAATGTGTCAATATTGATGTCATCTCCAAAGTGAGCAATGAGCATCCTCTCAGTCACTGCTCTTATGCAACTAGCTTCTTTTTGCCCTGCTTTAACTCCATATGATTGCAAGCTACAGTCTTCAACACTATGACCAAGATCAAATCCGTGTGTGTCCAAGTCGTTTATTTTGAAGGAATTCTCTTTTCTTATTAGATCTGTCACTTCTTCTTTGCTCGGATCATAAAACGGCATCTTGAACGAACTTACCTTCGATGCACTCACAATACCCTACATAAATAGACCACAAACGATTAAATATATGAAGTAAAAATATTTATATTTTTTAAACATATTTAAAATTAGTACCTCGAGAACTAGATCATGGAGAGATTCGGATAGCAGTGTCCAGAAATGGCAGCAATCCCTATACAATGGATCATCAAGAGTCTTTCTCCCAATTAACGTGAGAACCATGCGTCCATTAGATACCATCTCTTCAGAGCGCATTCTTAGAAATGTCGTAAAATCTTTTTGGAATTGATTCAAGTAAGCCTTGTATTCACTTAGAGGACTTGAACTTGTTATGTACACACTCATCTTGTTCTTCTCCAGTCCTTCCGGAACCTTATAAGACCAAAATTCCATTGTTAGAAGCTTATATTTATATATTGATAAATGTGTGTATAATTAAACGGAACGTTATAACTAAGTATTTATAATATTAATTAAGACCTTAGAGAGAAAGTGAATACTGTAAACTGAATGTACGAGATGGAGACTCTTGCGAGAGAAGAGCCTCGAGTAAAAGGAATAAGGTACGGCAGACACGAAGCACGATCCTTCTCTTGTGAGCTTCTTGTTGAAGGAAGTTATGAACTTGAAAGTTGTGTTGAAATCGTTACTAGGGAGATCATTCAGACAACAATCTATCTCTGGTGGGTTTTTGTTCCACTCTTTACATAATGCATTAATTGTGTTGACGATCTCAGACATCGCCAAAAATGTGTTTTGTCCGGATGAACATCCCAAGTCTGCTACTTTAATGCATCTAGGAAAGTCCAAGTTTTTCATCATTTCTTTGGTGTTTTCAACCAACACTCTTTTGGACCTTGATAAAACTCTTTTCTGAAATTCAAAAAACATATTGTATTTTTTTTTAATTTGGTAGCTAGTAAAACATTTGGGTGTCATATTTATATGTTCACACTTTGGAGAAGTAGTTAGGCAACTGATTATTTGTATATATGTATGCATATATAAAACCTGAAGAAGAGAATTGGTTGAGTAACTGTTGTCTCCATCTCCTCCGCTCATGCTAAGAGCACTCACAAAAGAGTATCCACTACTTCTCTCGTCATCGCCATTAGACTTCTCATTATCACTCTTACAACCACAGCTGCATGTATAATATACACACGCATTGAAGATGAATCCAACATTAAAAGAAGGAGGATTGGTGCGGATGAATATTTAATGACAAACATTATGCTTTTATAAATGCAACTAATAAAGTGATTATTAGATCAGCAAATGATTTACATATATAATTATCAAATAAAATTAGTATATGACATATAATTTGCTTATTTTTGAATAATATAAATATAAATATATATTTATAATATATATATGCATATTGATTTTTATTTTTATTGACAATAATGAATTATATTAACTATAAATTTAATTATATTTAAAATGTGAAATAATTTTATTTAAAAAATATATATAAAAACTAATTTTAAATATTATTTTTTAAAAGTAACTCTTATTTTAAAAATTAATTTAAAAAAATAGTTGGATATAAATATTTTTTTATATTATTAGATAATATAAATTAATTATTTAAATTATTTTAAAAAAAGTTTATATTCTAAATGCAAATAATGTACCAAAAGCTTTAAATGCTTTTTAATCATTGTTGATTGAATAATAAGAAGTATAATGTTTATTCTAATGCTATGCCAATCAAATCCTTATAGAGAGACAATTAGTACACTTTAATGTTGTAAAAAAGGAGCTGCAAAAATAAGAGAGCTGCAACTCTATTTTATAGAAGGGAACCTTGATGAAATTTCATTATAAATAAACAAAAAAATCTTTTTGATGGAATATATTGTTTTTAACGTGATATCTCCATTGTTCTTAAATGAGATTTCTTATCCGTATCTACAGAAAAATGACATTGGGAATCGTTTCTTCTTAGAGTTATCTGGACTAATGAACTGTAGAAAGCTTCTAGACGAAGATAATGTTAATGTAACACTACAAGAAAACAGCGACATACTGAGGGAAAATATCGTCGGTATGTCGTCGGAATAACGCTATTCCGACGACATACCGACGAAAAAAGTCCTCGAAAATAACTCCTCGGAATTTCATTTTTCCTCGGAAATTCCTCGGAAATTTCCGACGGAATTCCGAGGAAACGAATTTCCGAGGAAATTCCGAGGACCACAAGTTCGTCGGAATTTCCTCGGAATATTCCGAGGAAGATGTTGTCGGAATATCCCGAGGGATACACTTCCTCGGAATATTTCCAAAATTAAAAAAAAAATATAAATTTATTTTTTTAAATTGAAATTCGAAAATATAAAACTAAAATTGAAATAGAAAATATATTTAAAATACAAAAAAAATAAAATAGTTTTTATAAATAAAAAAAATGTTTTATAAATACAAAATTAGTTATAATAAATATAAATATTTTTATAAATATGAAATCATCTTTTTATAAATACAAAATAGTTTTTATAAATACAAAAAAAACTAAAATAGTTTTTATAAATAAAAAAATGTTTTATAAATACAAAATTAGTTATAATAAATATAAATATTTTTATAAATATGAAATCATCTTTTTATAAATACAAAATAGTTTTTATAAATACAAAAAATAATAAAATAGTGTTTATAAATCAAAAAAATGTTTTATAAATACAAAATTAGTTTTAATAAATATAAATATTTTTATAAATATGAAATCATCTTTTTATAAATACAAAATAGTTTTTATAAATACAAAAAATAATAAAATAGTGTTTATAATAAAAAAAATGTTTTATAAATACAAAATTAGTTTTAATAAATATAAAATAGTATAAAAATTAAAAAAATAGTTTAAATAAATCACAAAAACAGTTAATAATTACAAAAAATAGTTTTAAAAATATTTAAAATGTTAAATAATTACAAAAAATAGTTTTCATAATATTAAAAATGTTTAATAAATATAGAAATTTATATTTTATATATAAAATACATAAAACGTTTTATAACCACAAAAAAATGATTTTAAATATTATATATATGATTTTTAATCTTAAAAAAAGTTTTATAGATTTTAAAAATGTTTAATAAATATATAAATGAATTTAAAATGCAAAAAATAGATTTTATATACAAAAAACGTTTTCAATATATATATATAATTACAAATTCGATTTTTATAACCACAAAATTAATAAAAACTAAAAAAAAAAATTCAAATCAAGTGATACAAATCAAATCTACCATTCACCCTAACAAAATCTATAAATCTACCATTCACCCTAACAAAATCTATAAATCTCATTCCAAAATCATCAAATCTACTTAAAAACCATACAAATCTAACCTAAAAGAGTGGGATAGGGTTCATACATGAGGATTAGGGTGGAAATCGCGAGGGAGAAGAGAGAAAGCGCCGCAAATCGCAAGGGAGAAGAGAGGAGTCGACGAAATCGCAGGAGAAAGAGAGATTGCGGCGGAGAGAAATGGGGAAGAAGGTCGGGCTCGACCTAATAAAATGAGGGGTCCGACGGAAATTATCCGTCGGAATTTCCTCGGAAATATTTACTATATCCGTCGGAATTTCCTCGGAAATCATTAATTCAATTTTCGCGAAATATTTGGCGGCTTGGTTTACCCGGTTAAATGAAAATATTCCGAGGAACCAGGTTTCCTCGGAATTTCCTCGGAATTTACCGAGGAAATTCCGAGGAACCAGGGTTTGGGGTTTCAAAACATCGATTATTTTCGCCGTATTTCATTTCTTATACAATTATAATGCATACCATTGAGGATTCTTTGTATAGATGATCATAAACCATGAAATAACAAAATTTCAAAAATAATTGTAAGTATTCTCTTTACCGTTTGTTAAAGTGTATAAGTGTTTCTCTTATGTTGTATGGTTTTCGTTCATGCAATCGTAAAAGTGTTTGTTATTGGGTAAAACACCAAAGTTTGACTTCATAATCTGATTAAGACACTTAATGAAGGTTATATACGTGTTATTCAATCCGTAAAACGTTGTTTTCGGTTTAAAATCCCAAGTTCCTCGAAATTTCCTCGGAATTTTCCGAGGGAATTCCGAGGAAAACTCTATCGTCGTCGTAATTTCCTCGGAAAATTCCGAGGAAATTCCGAGGAACCAGGTTTCTTCGGAATTTCCTCGGAATTTACCGAGGAAATTCCGAGGAACCAGGGTTTGGGGTTTCAAAACATCGATTATTTTCGCCGTATTTCATTTCTTATACAATTATAATGCATACCATTGAGGATTCTTTGTATAGATGATCATAAACCATGAAATAACAAAATTTCAAAAATAATTGTAAGTATTCTCTTTACCGTTTGTTAAAGTGTATAAGTGTTTCTCTTATGTTGTATGGTTTTCGTTCATGCAATCGTAAAAGTGTTTGTTATTGGGTAAAACACCAAAGTTTGACTTCATAATCTGGTTAAGACACTTAATGAAAGTTATATACGTGTTATTCAATCCGTAAAACGTTGTTTTTGGTTTAAAACCCCAAGTTCCTCGGAATTTCCTCGGAATTTTCCGAGGGAATTCCGAGGAAAACTCTATCATCGTCGGAATTTCCTCGGAAAACTCCGAGGAAATTCCGAGGAAAAGGAATGTATAATCAAATCTCTAAATCGACAAGATCTATTCCGAGGAAATTCCGAGGAAAACCTTTCTGCCCTCGGAATTTCCTCGGAATTTTTAAAATCCCCCCAACGGCTCTCTAACGTCTATAATATTTCCTCGGAATTCATCGATTTTTTCCTAGGAATACTATTTTCCTCGGTATTCCGTCGGAATATTCCGACGAACTGAATTTTCCTCGGTATTCCGTCGGAATATTCCGACGAACTGAATTTTCCTCGGAATTCCGTCGGTATATTCCGAGGAAATTCCGAGGAAGCCAAATTTTGTGTTTCCTCGGAATTGCCTCGGAAATTCCTCGGTATATTCCGAGGAATTCATTTTCCGTCGGAACGTCCGTCAGAATACCGCTGTTTTCTTGTAGTGTAAGGGTGCTGTGACGCTAGTTGATTGGTTCAGTGATCAGGTGATCAGTATCCCCCATGCCCTGGCCTTGTTGTGGGTTCGTACTCTCATATGAGAGCACACGAATATGTGATCTACATTTAGATAAGTGGCACGCGAAAAGAGACGAGCCATGTGTTAATAATGTTCACGTAGAAATATCAGTTTCTGTTTTTTGTTTTGTTTTTTTGGGGTAAAATATCAGTTTCTCTTCTCTGTTATCGAATAATTTTTACAAGCAAACTGAATTAGTTCTTTTTTAACCAAAAAAATATCTCCATACGACTTATTTACAGAAAATCCTTTGAATAATATCAGAAACATGGCTAAAACATATTTTCTTGTTTTTTAAACTTCCGTTTAGATGTAGCAACAAATATATTTGTTTCAAAAATAACCATCACTATAATATCCGAAAGATAATGATGCATACATAACTCTTTGAAATTTGATCTGAAATAACATTATCATCAAAACAAGACCAAATTTTTGATGAATTATTCCGAAACTTCACATCTACATATGATTGATCCTAAACAACTGAAAAACAGATGAACTAATGATTTATTTTATTGTAATGTTTGAATAGAAAAAAAAGAAACACAGCAAAATTCTTCATGGTTATTTGCAAGATCAATTGACTAATTTCCCCCAAGTACTTTACAATACCTACTCGACTACTGGACCAGGATAAAAGATGAATGGAAGAGACAAACCTCGAATAAGGATTGGTGTTGATGAATGTTGAATCCATTGTTCGCACTATCACTTTAAGCTAGCTCAAGTACTGAAATCAAAGACGATAGGTACCACTACACGTTATGTTGTATAAGAAGGCTATGTCCTCGCACACTTTATTTATAGAGGTGGAACTTGATAAAATATCTCTTTGTGATATACATCGTGTAGTGATTAAATGAAGTCATTTCAATATCCCACATGTTGCATGTCCCAAAAAGACCATCTGAATGAATTATGTCAAGTCACTTCATTTATCAATTTTCTAATCACAAGTGTGTATCTTTGTCGTTTTAACTTTTTAATTTTTATAATAAAAAATGTAGTGATTATTTTTCAAAAAGTTTGTTTATATTATTTTTTTGTCGGTGTTTTATATGGATTTAACCCTGGCACATCACACGCATTATTATTTATTAATTATTTATATTAAAAAAATATTATTAATTATTAAGTTTTAGTTCCGAATCAGTGAAACGACTAGACTGACAGACGTTTTGTTCTTGCAGCTAGCATGCTGAGAAACATGATGCGCGTATTTTTCAAACAATGTATCGATATTAATGGCATCTCCAAAGTGAGCTACAAGCATCGTTTCAACCACTGCTCTTATGCAATTAGCTTCTTTTTCCCCTGCTTTAGCTCTATCTGATTGCAAGCTATAATCTTCGTTACTATGGCCGAGATCAAATACATGTGTCTCCAAGTCCTTTATCATGAATGAACCCTCGTTTCTAATAATTTCTCTCATTTCTTCTTCGTTCGGATCATAAAACGGCAGGTTGAACGACTTCACTTTTGATGCACTCACAAGACCCTATACAAGAATCATGATAAACGTGTATAGATCGATGAAATTAACCATCTGTCTACATTAAAAATATCAATAAACATTTTTTTTGTAACACTATAAACATCAACGTAGACTAATAATTCAATACCTCGAAAACTAGGTCAGAGAGAGATTGGGGTAACAACGTCCAATAATGGCAGCAATCTCTATACAATGGGTCAACATGAGTCTTTCTGCCTAATAATGTGAGAACCATGCATCCATTACATACCATTTCTTCAGAGCGCATTCTTAGAAATGTCGTAAAATCTGTCTGAAATTGATTCAAGTATGCCTTGTGTTCACTTATAGGACTTGAACCTGTTATGTACACACTCATCTTGTTCTTCTCAAGTCTGTCGGGAACCTTACAAGTCAAAAAAGCAATTGTCATAAGCTTTGTACTTATGAAACAACTAATATATTATTATTAGTGGTACGCAATAAAGTACTTATGATACCTTAGAAAGGTAATGAAGACTGTAATTTGAATGAATGAAATGGAGACTCTTACGAGTAAAGAGCCTTGAGTAAAAGGAACCAGGAACTCCAGAGACAAAGCATGGTATTTTGCTTGTGAGCATATCTTTGAAAAAAATCATGAACTTGAACGTCGTGTTGAAATCATTACCAGAGAGATCGTTCAGACAACAATCTATCTCTGGAGGTTTTTTGTTGCTTTCTTCACATAACGTATTGATTGTGTTGACGATATCAGACATGACCATGAACGTGTTTTGTCCCGAAGAACATCCCAAATCGGCTAGTTTAATGCATTCAGGAAAGTCCAAGTTTCTCATCATTTCTTTAGTGTTTTTAACCAGGATGGGTTTGGTCATTGATAAAACTCTTCTCTGCATATAACAAAGAAAGCCGCAAATATGTTGGTCCTTGTGTTTTCTTTTTGAGTTGTGTTGTTGTTGTTTCCTTTTCATGTAATAAGTTGTTATCAACATTGTGAAAAACTGAAAATGG
Organism: Brassica napus; assembly: GCF_020379485.1. Taxonomy (NCBI): domain Eukaryota; kingdom Viridiplantae; phylum Streptophyta; class Magnoliopsida; order Brassicales; family Brassicaceae; genus Brassica; species Brassica napus. Next base: position 18,834,758 of record NC_063443.1, read on the forward strand.
TATAATATTAACATTTTACCAAAAAAAAAAGAAAGCGGCAAATATGTTGAAGTCAAAATAGGTTGAGTATAGAATATTATAATATATAATGATACATTAGTTTGTGTATGCATGTCCTACAAAAAAAAAAATGTATATAGAAGATGAAAGAACCTGAAGAAGAGAGTTGGTGGAGTAGCTATTGTTTCCATCTCCTCCACTCATACTTAAAATACTCACAAAAGGGTATTGACTACCCTCCTGATCGCCTTTGTTCATCTGGGTTTCACTCTTCCCATCACACCTGCATGTGATCGCATGTATAGACAAAAACATAGATAAATGCATACATCTATGTCAAATTAGCATATACAATCATGTAATATGAAGATGAATTGGTGAGAAGGACCTTGAGGAAGAAATCGAACGGGTGAATCTTGAATTCATTTAGCACTGCTTAAAGAAAATTGTTGAAAAAAAGAACCATAAAAATATGATATGTTTCTTGAGGGAGGCTACACATCATTAAATTTATATATTGAATGTGGGACATGTCATCTTCAATTTGAAACACACCACGTTGTTTCAACACAAAATTCTATCTAAATCTCTAGAGATTTCTGAGAATGATTGCTATAGAAGATGGATATACCTACTGATTTTTACTGATATACAAAATTCTATCTTAATAATAATAAGGTATAAATAGTACTTTTAAGATTTAACCATTTTAAGACTCATTAATTATTTATTAAAAATTATTATTTATATTAATTTAATATAAATTAAACCACTAACATAAAATCAAGTTGAAATAACAAATTATTAAATCAACAAAACCATAATGCAGATCTGAATTATCTCAAATCCTTAAAAAATAGTTCCATTTAAAATAAAAAATAAGTTATATAAACTAAATTTAATAAAAGTATAGAAAAATGTTTAAGACACAAAAAATGAATTTACTTTCATTTGAGATAATAATTTGAAAGTTTTAAATATAAAATATTTTATTTAAATTAAAATATTAAAAAGAAAATTAGTTTGAAATAAGTTTAACAACGGGTTAAATAAATAAAATTATAATACGAATCAGAATTATTTGGAGTCTTCAAAAATTAGTCTTATTTAAAATAACAAAATAAGTCATATAAATAAATTTAAGATAAAGTTCATAAAAAATAAAAATATATAATTTTTTAAAAATTAATACGTAAAATAATTTTTCAACAAAATATATTAACTCCACAGTTTTAAGTGTAGATATAGATTGATTGCCTTGTTGGTTTGCTTCCTTCTGGCAACTTGTTATAGTATTATTACAATATTTCCGTCGTTTAGGGTGCCGACAATTTGTCACCTTTATGGTGGGACATATATCATAAACGTGAAACAGGTGAGCTGTTGCAAAATACACCACAACATTCTTACCCAATCAGTATAGAGATTTGTTGAGTGTGATTGATATATGTGAGCGTAAATGAGAGTAGTTAGTATAGAGAAGAGAATAAATAATAGGGCAATTCTCGTAAATAGATCATTTCTAAGTTTTGATCACAAAAATAGAACACAAAGAGGAAAATGACCAAAATATTTTATTTAATAGGTAAAATGACACCAATACCCTAGATAAATAAAAAATATAAAAGAAATAAAAAAAATTAAACAAAAAATGTTTTTTAATAGTTTTAGATTATATGTTTTCAAATTCGAACTTTTTTATAAATTTTAATTTTCTTTTGAATTTTTTTTTAATTCTTTTTTAAATTTTTTTTTTTGTAATTCGAAAATACTTTTTGAAACTATTTTTAAAATTTTATTTTAAAATTTTTAATATTTATTTTCTATTTTATAAAATTTTAAACCTCAAACCCAAATCCCCACCCCTTAACTCTAAACACTAAGGTTTTAATTAATACTCTAGGGGTAAATAAGTGTATATTTTCCCTTTTTAATGAAATATTTTGGTCATTTTGATTCTTAGAGTTTATATTTGTGATATAAACTTTTTTTCTGCTATCCTAAGGTATTTCCCTAAATAATATAATAAAGAAAAATAAAAAAATTGAAACCAGCGTAATATAATGAATAAATATTGGTAAAATTTAATTTGATCTGTTATTCGTTTCGATTTAATCTAAATATCTAAGTATCTAATATTTTACAAATCAAAGCAAATACTTATATTCAGTTTCCGTCAAAAACATAACAAATCACAAATACTAATATTTTTAAAATAGATATCCGATCCATTATATAAATATATGTACATATATATAAATTATATGATTTTTTATCAAATATACGTACATATATATATATAAACTATATATAAATTATGTACTGATGGCACACTAAAAGAGATACACATAAGTCATATATGAATTAATGATGAATCTATTCCTCGATCAATTTGTATCGATTTTACTTATGTTTTGGTTACAAAATAGATATAAATCAGGTATTTTAAAACCAAATAACTGATTGGGACCCGAACCCAAAAGTACATTTGGTTATACCGGTTCTTTGAAGATTTACCCGAACCCGAGAGAACCCGAACTAAACTTTGATATAATCCGAATGAGGCTGATTTTGATAAACCCGAAAAACCGAGATCCGATTAGACAAAACTGAAACCCGGTTGGGACCCCAACTGTTGGGTATCACCTATTTTAGATTCTTTATCTATTCAGATTTTCTAGGTTTTTTGTTTTCTTTCGATCTTTGAATAAATTGGTGGTCTTTGACACTGAATTCCACTGTTTTTTTTCTTCACACAGGTACTAGCACCGTACCAATTTGGTGGGTTCAACGAAAGCTTCGACATTTTGCCTTCTTAATTAATAAGATATGATTAAGGAAAGTTATGGATCCACCACAATTATTATCAATTAGTATTAGATTCTTGGTAGTGCCTTCTTCTTATAAGAAAAGTATAGACTAAAGGTTTTAGAACTTCCTAATTATAAAAGAAGATTTTGTTGAACTATATATTATAAGCTTGATCTCTATAATCTTCTCAACAACAAAAAAAAACACCAATCTTGCAATATGAAAAGAAACATAAAGTTTTTTTTTAATGTATAAACATAAAGTTGTTTGCGCGGCCCTATCTCCAAATTTGGGAACGTGAGTGTTTCCCAAGGCCATAATCGGTGGTACCATGTGGTTTCTCCATTATTATGTTCATCTCTACAATGCTTTTGAGCAACAAGACAAAGATAACTCCAAAGAAGCTGACAAATCTCTATTGTGATTACTTCATGTTGGACAATAGACAGATCAAAAGAGAAGATAAGAATCATCATTGTAATGATACTTGGGTCCATTCTTTTACAATACTATTTTTGATTTTTTGACATTTAAAGGACAAATGTTTATTTGGTTTATACATATTCAAAAGTTTATTTTATTTTTGTCGGTCTTTTATATGGATTTAACAATGGCCACATCACACGGGTTGCATAATAAAATTTTATTTCCGAATCAATGAAACGACTAGACTGACAGATGTTTTTTTCTTGCAGCTAGCATGCTGCGACACATGATGTGCATATTTTTCAAACAATGTATCGATATTAATGGCATCTCCAAAGTGAGATACAAGCATCATTTCAGTCACTGCTCTTATGCAATTAGCTTCTTTTTCCCCTGCTTTAGCTTTATCTGATTGCAAGCCATATTCTTCGTTACTAAGACCGAGATCAAACACATGTGGCTCCAAGTTGTTTACCATGAATGAACCCTCATTTCTAATAATTTCTTTCACTTCTTCTTCGTTCGGATCATAAAACGGTACTTTGAACGAATTCACCTTTGATGCACTCACAAGACCCTATATAAAGATCATGATAAAAAGTAGATATAGGTCACTGGGATTATCCATCCGTGTAAATTTAAATATCAACAAAATCTAATGATTTTATTACCTCGAAGACTAGGTCACAGAGAGAATCGGATAACAATGTCAACCAATGACAACAATCTCTATATCGTGGATCATCAAGAGTCTTTCTGCCAATTAATGTGAGAACCATGCGTCCATTAGATACCATTTCTTCAGAACGCATTCTTAGAAATGCCGTAAAATCTCTTTGGAATTGATTAATGTAAGCATTGTATTCACTTGGAGGACTTGAGCTTGTTATGTACAGACTCATCTTTTTCTTCTCCAGTCCGTCAGGAACCTTATAAGACCAAAATTGCATTGTTATAAGTTTTGTACTTGCAAAGAATTTTGAATGTCTATAAGCAGAAAAATGTCTATAAGTTTGAATGTCAATAAGTTTTGACATTCAAAATTCAAAAAAAAATTTATAGACATTCAAATTTCAAAAAAAAAAGTAAAAATTAGAACTAAGTACTTATGATACCTTAGAGAGGTAATGAAGACTGTAATTTGAATGAACGAAATGGAGACTCTTGCGAGGAAAGAGCCTTGAGTAAAAGGAACCAGGTACTCCAGAGACAAAGCATGGTATTTTGCTTGTGAGCTTATCGTTGAAGAAGGTTAGGAACTTGAAAGTCGTGTTGAAATCGTTATTAGGGAGATCGTTCAGACAGCAGTCTATCTCCGGCGGGTTTTGGTTCCATTCTTGACATAATACATTGATTGTGTTAACGATTTCAGACATCACCAAGAACGTGTTTTGTCCTGAAGAACAGCCCAAATCGGCTAGTTTAATGCATTCAGGAAATTCCAAGTTTGTCATCATTTCTATAGTGTTTTTAACCAGGATGGGCTTGGTCATTGATAAAACTCTTCTCTGTAGAAAAAAAGAAAGATGCAAATTATTTAGCAGAATTTTTTGAAGGCATCTGGGTTGTGGGAGCTTCATTTTTGTCTAGCCATGCCTGGCATATCGCATAAGCCACATAAACAGCTGAGTAGGGCCTTGTCACTGGATTTTAAAATTTTCATTACAGATTTCCATTGTTAATGATTAATTGTATTATTTATTTATTTTGGCTTATTAAACAATTTTCGTTCTTCTAACAACTTAGTTCATGGCAAGATTCAAACTCATGACCAATAAGTTTACGCCATTTAGCAAATATGTTGAAGTCTAAATAGTTTAAGTATTGAATAATAATAATATATGTGATCGATACAGGTGTGATGGAAAGAGTGAAAATGGAATACATTATTTTGTGTATGCATGTCCTACAAAAAAAAATGAAAAATAAATATATAGAAGATGAAGGAACCTGAAGAAGAGAGTTCGCGGAGTAGCTATTGTGTCCATCTCCTCCACGCGTACTTAAAATACTCACAAGAGGGTGTTTACTACTCTCTTCATCGCCGTTATTCATTTCATTTTCACTCTTCCCATCACACCTGCATCGATCACATATTCACATGAACACATCCATGTCAAATTAGCATATACAATCATGTAATGTCGAGATGAATTGGTGGGAAGAACCTCGAGGAAGAAATTGAACGGATGAATCTTGAATTCATTTCGCCAACTGTTTCAAGAAAATAATTAAAAATGAGAACTATAACATATGTTTTCTGAGGGAGGCTACACCTCATTCACTTACTTTATATATAGAAGTGGGACATGTCTTCGATGCGAAACACACCAAGTTGTTTCTACATAAAATCCTATCCAAATCTGTGAAGCGATTTCTGATAATTATTGCCATAGTACAATCAATAATTCAGAAGAACAAGATGAATTTCTCTTCAAAATTTAAATTCCGATTTTTTATATTTTATCTTGAACCATTCTATTATTAGATTATACAGATCGTAAAAGAGTAAGGACCATTAAAACCTGTCCTACACTTTCGATCATTTTTTGCTACTTGTATTATCTTGATTGTGGTTCCGAGCCTTTGAATGTAATAGGAGTGGCACAAATGAGATATCGAGTTTTTGAAGGTATTCGTGGTCTGATCCGTTTTGTCCAAATAATCAATTATCCGATCCGGTTCGATCTGTAGCCACTTAGATATTCGATGTCCCGGATATCCAACTTTTTTGTATTTTTAACCGGATATCCGATTCGATTCGTAAAAGTAAATAAAAAATACAAAAATTATTAAAAATTTAAAATAATAATGATATTTTATTACAAAAATAAAAGTTATTTACTTTTAAAATTTCTAATAACTAATATAATAAATTTAATAAAATAGAAAACTATAAAATTTATATAAAATATATATAATATTTGTATAACATATATATATAGCTCTTTAAATATACATATATATATATATATATACATATAACGGATCGGATCGGATATCCGTTCGTAGAAATATTAGTATTTATGATTTGCTTCATTTTTACAGATAATGTAAATTAGTATTTGCTTTGCTTCGTAGAGTTATGTATATCCGGATTTTTCGGTTTGAATGGAAACATATAACAAATCGAATCAAAATTTACGGATATCTTGCCCAGTCCTTTGAGGCATAAGCATTTTAAATTAATTATTTCAAGGAGAAAAGATTTACTTCAACTGGAATCTAATTCATGGCCTCTTAAATTTCTATTAGATAATCCAAAAAATTTATCCACTAGACCAACTCTTTGTTGGTGTCACCTGTTATAGTATTAAAATTGCAATTATAATGTTTTAGTGGGATTCTAAAATTTCTTTTAGCTATATATATTTGGTTTGTTGTCACGTTTAAAATATGATTAATTGTAATGCTTTAGTTGGTTAGGAGAAGACAACTTGTTCACTTCACTTCATTTGCAAAGATAAGACATAAATATCTTAAACGTGAAACACGTCGAGTTGTTTGCAGCATTCTTACCCAATCAGTATAGAGATTGTTGTGAATGTCGTGAACTTATGAAATATCATATAGCACCTATAGTCATATACATAGAGAATTCAAAGACCATGCAGTATGACGTAGGTTGTAAATTAGAATTGTGGCTAAGATCATGAATAATAAATATGCCAGCCCCATGATATTCTTATTCAAAAAAAATTACATAATGAAATCACAGCCAAATCATATGTGCTAAACATTAGGCGGAATCCATGCATATTTAATATATTAGTTCAAAAAAAAGTTGCTCGTATTTGTCGAACTCTGAACTTTTTCAATGGTAATGCCTGAGAACCGGTGAGGAGAAGAGGAAGAATAAGAGAGTTTTCTACTGATATGTTGAAAGATTGGTTGTATGGTTCTATAAGTAATCCATACATTGAAGTCTAACCTATTGAACCAATCACCGGATTGTAAGAATCACGATCAAGTGACTTCGAGCGTAAAATCTCGTCCCCAGCGTGGAAGAATGGTGTACCCTTCACATGCAGAATATAACTATAAAATTTGAAGTTAAGGATAATGAGCCAAACAAGAAACATACTCGACGTAATATGACACTGGTTGTAAAGTAGAACTATGGCGAAGATCATGAAGAATAAGTATGCCACCCCTTAAGGTTCTTATTAAGATTGGATTATAACAATTACATAATGAAATCGCATGTAAGATTATGCATGGATTGCATGCAAAATATATAATCAGAAGATATGTTTCACTACAAGAGAGAAAACAAACCTATTGAACCAATCAACGCAGTTGTAATTTTTTTTTTTTTGGAACATTATGGAGTTGTAAGATTAAATAACTTTTCTTAGATTAAAAAGTGCATTTCACGGCATTGTTTTAAGATAAGGTATCTTTTTTTTTTGAAATTAAGACAAGGTATCTTACTACATAGCATTTTATTGATTCAAATGTTTTTGCTTAAACAAGATATGTTCAACCGTTACGCAATTCAACAAGCAATAATTAAAAAAGTAGTATAAGAATTTGTGACAATCTCCAATGTATTTTGTTATTTTCAGCTTTAAAATAGAAATTTTTTATAATAAAAATGAGATATACTCTAACGTATTTCTTAAAATAATAATCTCTAAATATAAGATAAAAAAAATAAAAGAATGTTATTTTTTTCTCTATAAATAGAAAAAAATAGATATATCTATTATAGAAAAGGAAATAGAGATAGGTTGCAATTTTTTTATCTCTAAATACTATTATAGAGATGAAAATAGCAATGAGTTAGAAATGCTCTAAATATGATCCACAATTGCCTCAAAGATTTGAACCCGAAATTGAAACTATAGATACTGATACTAATAGCTGAAAGAATTATAATATATTATAAATTAAATAAGGGTATGATATCATAATCTTAATCCTTACAAATATAAAATATTTTTATACTGAATATATAAAAATATATAAATGGTATGTGTCAATCCATTTATTGCAAGTAGTTTTGAATTGGAGGCATAGCAAATCATGAGCACAACACAAGTTATTCCTTGATATATAGTAAGATTATTTCCGAACCAATGAAACCACTAGTATGACAGACGTTTTTCTCATGCAGCTAGCATGTTGAGAAACATGGTGTGCATATTTTGCAAACAATGTATCGATATTAATGGCATCTCCAAAGTGAGCTACGAGCATCATTTCAAACGCTGCTCTAATGCAATTAGCCTCTTTTTCCCCTGGTTTAGCTCTACATGATTCCCTATTTTCTTCCTTACTATGGCCAAGATCAAATGCATGTGTCTCTAAGTCGTTTATTTGGAATGTCCCCTCATTTCTAATAATTTCTTTTAATTCTTCGTCGGTCGGATCATAAAGTGGCATGTTGAATGAAATCACCTTTGATGCACTCACAAGTCCCTATACAAGGATTAATGGAAGCGAATCATTAAAGCCAATCAACCATGCGTGGACATCTAAAATGGATATCTTATGATATTTTACGTACCTCGAAGACAAGGTCGCGGAGAGAATCGGATAGCAATGTCAAATGATGACAACAGTCCCTGTACAACGGATCATCTATAGCGTTTCTGCCGAGTAATGTGATAACCATTCGTCCATTAGATACCATCTCTTCAGACCGCATTCTTAAAAATGTCGTAAAATCTTTTTGGAACTGATTCAAGTAAGCCTTGTATTCACTTAGAGGACTTGAACTTGTTATGTACACACTCATCTTGTTCTTCTCCAGTCCTTCAGGAACCTTATTAGACCAAAATTCCATTGTTATAAGCTTTGTACTTATGAAGAATTGTAAATGTTTTTTATAAAAAAAAAACACTTTTTAATATTAAGTAGAAAGCTAAAATTAAATACTTATGATACCTTAGAGAGGTAATTAACACTGCAATTTGAATGAATGAAATGGAGACTCTTGCTAGGAAAGAGCCTTGAATGAAAGGAACCAGGAACTCCAGAGACAAAGCATAGTGTATTGCTTGTGAGCTTCTCGTTGAAGAAACTTATGAACTTGAACGTCGTGTTGAAATCATTACCAGGGAGATCATTCAGACAACAATCTATCTCTGGCGGGATTTGGTTCCGTTCTTGACATAACGCATTAATTGTGTTGACGATCTCAGACATCGCCAAAAATGTGTTTTGTCCAGAAGAACAGCCCAAATCTGCTACTTTGATGCATTTAGGAAAGTCCAAGTTCGTCACCATTTCTTTGGTGTTTTTAACCAATATGGACTTGCTCATTGATAAAACTCTTCTCTGCAGAAAACAACGAGAGATACAAATATTACTTAACAAATTGTTTCTTTTTTCCCTTGCGCTCGACATTTACGTTTGAAAATTTTCTTCCGATAGCACTTTTTTTGCCAAAAAAACCTCTAAAAAGTCAAATGACCCAAATTCTTTTTATTAAAGAGTAAATATACACTTATACTAGATTACTAGTAGGATTAACTACTCAACTTATGGTTAGAGTTGAGGGATTAGATTTTAGGATGTGGGGTTTAAAATTTTAATAAATATAAATAAGCATTATAACATTAAATTTTCAAAATAAAAATAGCTTCAAAAATAGATTTTGAAAAAAAATGAGAAAAATTCAAATTTGAAAACATATAATTCAAAACTGTAAAAACTATTTTTTATTATTTTATTATTTATTTAAATAATTATTCATATTTATATATCTATAAAGCAAAGAGTAAAAATAATCTTTTGCCTCGTTAATGAAACATGTTTTGATTATTTTCTATTTTGTAGAATTTTTTTATAACAAGAATTTAAAAATGACTATTTGAGAGAATTATATTTTAAGTTTACATTTTGTAAAATATTTTTTTACATGCAAAGCTTATGAAGTCTATAACTAGTTGGAGTATAGAATATATGATGAAATATTAGTTTGTGCTTATGTCTTACAAAAATTAAGGAAAAAGATATATATATATATATATATATATATATATATATATATATATATATATATATAGAAGAGGAAAGAACCTGAAGAAGAGAGTTGGTAGCGTAACTATTGTGTCCATCACCTCCCCTCATACTTAAGATACTCACGTCAGTGTAATTACTACTCTCTTCATCCCCTTTGTTCATCTCATTTCCACTCTGCTCATCACACCTGCATCGATTGCATGTATAGACAAATACATGGATAAATGCATACATATATGTCAAATTAGCATATACAATCGTGTAATGTGAAGATGAATTTGTGAGAAGGACCTTGAGGAAGAAATCGAACGGGTGAATCTTGAATTCATTTCGCGCACTGTTTAAAGAAAATTATTGAAAACTGAGAACTATAACAATATGATATGTTTTTTGAGGGAGGCTACTCCTCATTCAATTTATATCTCGAATGTGGGACATGTCGTCTTCAATGTGAAACACGCAAAATGTGAAAAAATCCTATCGAAATCTCTAGAGACTTATGAGAATGATTGCTACGGAAGATGAATCTGCCGACTGATTTTTTGTTTTTATCTTGAAAAATCCTATCGAAACACTTAAACGTGAAACACGTGACAATGCAATATGACACTGGTTGTAAAGTAGAACTATGGCGAAGATCATGAAGAATAAGTATGCCACCCCATGAGGTTCTTATTAAGATTAGCCATGTATGTGCTAAATTGTTGGCATTATCCACGCATATCCTTATGAATTAGGGATAAGATTAACTAAGTATTTTTTTTTGGTAGACAGATTAACTAAGTATTTTAATTATATTAAAATGTTCTAGACATGTGACTCGTTCTGATTAAAAGAACATAAGATTCAGCCCTTCCTCACTTCAACAAACACTGTAGTTGTTCTTGCCGGTACAGTGAAGCCGCCGGAAAAAGCGTCATACACTGATTTTCTTACTATTTCATCTCCCGACTTCACCTGTAAATTGAATTATCATTTAAAATGCTTAAACTTATCTAATACACACGATTGAATTAACCAAAAGGAGGAAGCTTATAATGTTGTCATATTTTGTAAAATGTGCAAATTTACCTGTATTGGATGTAATTCGAGATTCCTGTCTTTCAGAGCGGGACTGAAAAATGAGAACTCAGACGGGCGAGCATTGAAGATAACCACAATGAATGAGTAGCTGTTGTAGGAGTAAAAGTACCATTACAAAACAATATATACACGAAGCTTTAAAAGATACGTTTATCATGTTGTTGCTTATTTTACTTACACTGGATCGATCTGAGATACACTTGTGATGCCTTTGTGACCATCTTCAATGCTCATGATGATGGCTCCAGGGACTGATGAGGGGCCTGTGTTATGAAACCGCACTCGGTCCTGAATTTACCAAGAAAAAACAATGAAGTCATCTCCTCTTTCGGTCTTTGTGACATTTCACCGCACTACAAGAGATTGACACTAAACGAATATTTTCATAAGAGAGCAGAGAATATAGTGAAGAATAATAACAGAGTAGTCATCCTGACCTGGATAGCCTTTGCTGTATCTAAACGGAAGAGAGGTGATGAGTATCTGATGCGTAACAAGTCTAAGAAACTGTTGAGTGTGGCAACTATGTGACTGCTCTGAGGCTTGAAGGATGGATCTTGCAACCTCGGTTTAATCCTGGAGACATATATTGCAAGAGCTGACTGGTTTCAGAAACATGCATAGGTTCTACGGTTCAATAAGTAATCCATACATTGAATGCAATTGAGTCGGTACTTACAGTGGCCAGCTGTGTTCATTTTTCCCTTTTGGAGGAAGCCCAACACCCCAGTTGTTGGAGTTGTAGCTGAAGTCTAACCTATTGAACCAATCACCGGAGTTGTAAGAATCACGATCAAGTGACTTCGAGCGTAAAATCTCGTCCCCAGCATGGAAGAATGGTATACCCTTCACATACAGAATAGAACATATTAAAATTTGAAGTTTGAGATAATGAGTCAAACAAGAATTCTACTCGTGTAAGATTCCTTATTAGCACTAATCTGCCGTCCCTTATTCTACAAAGTGATTTGTCTCTGAGTCAAGTTGAGAGATAGTAGAGAACCTGCGAGAGAGAAATCATACTTGATGCCAAATGATTAATTCGACACCTTTCATCAACTGATATTTCCATCGGTGTCTGCATGAAAACGTTGGACAAAGCAGAAATAAGTCTACAGATAAACTCAAGTAGGAATGCTGAGTGAACTGAGAGCATTTCAGATTTGAATTTTAATCAAGCAAAGTATACATTGAGCTAGAGATTTAGAAGGTGGACATCTGCCTAAAAATTTAGAAAACATATTTAAATATTACCTTCAAACTGATAATGTCAAAGAGAGTTTCATTGTCATGAGCTGAAACGTAGTTAATCTGAAATCACAGAGAAATGCTGATATGAGCGTCACACATTTATCACTGCTTGATTCACTCAAAAGATGCAAGTGGTATGAATAACGTTTCATACAGTTTCTGTAGGCTCTGAAGCATATGCAACAGGTGTGGCATCATGCATTAAAATCTCTGATCCCTTCACCTACAAAACGACAGCAATAGACCATAAACAGGGAGACAAAGTCTAAGTGAATGGTTAAATAATAAAGTGGGACTATTTTTACACCTCCTTTCCTTCATGATTAGTTAACACATAATCCTTCAAATTTGCAGCCATCCCAATCTGATCCATAATGAAAGAATAAGGAATATATTATCAAATAGTTTCTACAACTTTGTCTTTTTCAATATATCCATACCATTGTTACAATTCAGATTGTAAGATAACAAAATTTGGCAACTGAAGCGAATTAGAGATTAAAAATTTGGGTTTGCATATCCTTAAGCTTTGACCGCTGAAATATGATTAACGTATTGTATATGATATCTAACGGCAATCAATTACCTGGATATGATCTTTGGCAGTAGAAAGCATCAGCTGCTGGGTAGCTTCTGAACCATGGTCATGACCATTAGGCTGTCCCAAAAAGGAAAAGTAAAGAAGAGACGAGAAGAAGAGCTACATATTCTAAGCATACTTCTCTACTCCCAATAATAAGTTACCCACTAACAAATAAGGGAATAAGGGATAAACAATTCTTGATAGCATGTGAATTCGATGGTTCAACCCCCAGATTCAAACACTTGCATGGGCAAATATAAAACGTGATGTGATGTTTATTTCAGAAAAACTTACAAAATGTATTGTTGGTATGGAAAAATATGTATGTGATGTTGTCTAGTACCATATTATTCAATCTAAACCTTGGTTGGAGCTAAAACAATTCAATGATTCAATATCTTGATGGCTAACTGCACAGATAAAATCCAAAATACCTGTAACAATAAACCTGTAATGAATCCTTGTTGAAGAGGATGACCAAATGGAGATCCACCAAGAGTTGCATCTCGTATACGGTCATTAAAACTGAAAGGGACATAAAGTTCCAGGTAAAAGAAACAGAATCAGGAAGATGCTGAACAATCATTGAAGAAAGTAATAAGATCGCCAGTTCAGGGAATCAATAGCTAAAACATGAAAAATCTCTCTTTCAAACGTATTGAGGCAATTAACTTCACACCTTCCAATTCCAGTCCCAGTTAAGTTGAACTGTGAAGCATTAACTCCACGTCCATTGTTAGCGACTTCCCCAAAGTTCCATCCTTCGCCATATCTGATAAAGGATGGCAGAAAAACATTATATGGGCCAAAAATATTTCATAAGAAAGAAAAAGGAATATGCAATTAATGTTAGGAAAAACTTGCAAGTCTAGTAGTGAGGCAAGACTTACATATAAATTCTTGAACCATCAACTCCATCTGTTTCCTTTCTCAAGTTACCAATTGCAGATTTTGCGTTTACCTGAGGAACATGAACATTACAACGCACGTTAAAACTATTATAATATCACAACAGAACCTAATGAAACCATAACTGAAAGGACACTAAAGGATAACCCTTAGAGGAGTAGGAGAGAGGCTTACCATTGTATCTTTCATAATGTGACCCATGAGATCAAAACGAAAACCATCAACCTAGCAGAATCAGCACATGATCAGCCAGCCAGATGACAAGAAAACTTAGCGTAACAGTGCGGAATATAATAAACCTTGTCATGATCAGTTGATCATAGGTCGAATATACATGAAGAATGATAATAGTTCTTTTCTGTGGGAAAGAGAAGAAAGTAGATGACGGAAAAATATTCAGTATATCTGACAAGCATGTACCTTATAGTTAACAACCCAGTTTAATAGATCATCCCGTATCAGACGATCGACCATATAATGCTCGCTAGCAGTGTTGTTTACGCATGTACTGTTTTCAATAAAACCATCATTGTTCCTTCTCAAATAGTAACCTGGAACTATCTAAGCAAATACATTTTGTCATGGACGATAGAGAACTCACACTAGACAGTTATCAGACTAGAATCAGAAATATATCAGTGCTCACCTTATCAAGAACAGAGTCTTTGTCGTGTGGCCCATTTGCATGCAAGTGGTTGTAAACAACGTCTAAGACGACATTAAGACCGACATGATTAAGAGCCTGCCAAAAGAAATCATCAAATCATTGACACCTTGTATGAGTCACTACAATATTTAGCTTTAAGAGAGCTTATTAATGAGCAAAACACTCGGAGCAGTGGAAAAATGCAAACCTGAACCATTTTTCTAAATTCAATTATACGGCATGGACCAGTCGGATCACTAGCGTAGCTTCCTTTTGGGACTCCCCAGAGCACAGGATTATACCTTCACAAAACAGAGCTTGTGATGAAGGTGATTGCTTTATAATGAATGGAGTAACTTGCTATAACAAACTACCCCCAGTTAAAACCATCATCATTCTGGATTTCTGTAATACGAGCTTGTGCCTCAGCTGAATCAGGTGGTAATCCTTCCAGCACACTGGTGTCTGCAAACAAAAAAGTCAGAATTATGTGTACAATAAAATTCCAGATACAGAAAACAGAAACATGATAGACGACTTTGCTAGTTTGACGTGTATGTCCTTCCAACTATTGAGCTCTAACTTTACTGCAATGAATAAGGTCTCTTCAATTTAAGGGAAATTTTCATCTCAAGCGTGACTCGCGAGAAATCTATTAAGTAAGCGCTTGAGACATCAAAGATATCCCTACCTATATACTTCCAGGTCTCCTTCTCATCATCAACATCACCAAATTGATATGTGGGAAGAAGATGTAGATGGGTAAGACCTGCATCCGCTAACTTTTGAAGATGCTTGACACCTGCACAATCCTGTCAATAGATCTAATGAGATATGATACAAAACACGATGATACCAAGAATATTTGCAGAGCAACGAATGTCTCAAAAAGTATAACTAAAATTTGGTATCACCAGTAAAGCTTGTGAATTTACACAGACTATAGCAACTGAGATGATAAAGTTATGCGCATATTTGCACCTTTAAAGTGAAAGCCAGATATCCACCACGATGTTCAGGTTCGACAGTCTCATCATAGACACTGAAATAGCAGGTAGAAATTAGACAAACAAGAAGAAAAGGAAAACCTGCAATTGGAAAGTAAAATGACTTCACAGTTTCAATAATGTAATCCAAAGATAAGAGTAAACAATCTTAAGGCACAAAATGTATCCTTCTCGCTTGTCTTGCGGGTAGAAAAGGAGAGCAATGAAAAACATAGTGCGTAAGAGAAGAGTACGTATAGCTATGTCTGCAGCCGGAATTACTTGCTAAGTTTTGCCTCATAGTAAAAAATTCAATAGTCACAAGCAAAATTATCATCTAGGCATAAATCTGCTAAACAGGGTCTAATTACCTGAAATCCCTCACATGCAGCTCATAAATACTTATATCTGAGTAGGATCTTAGGCATGGCTTCTTATCTGCCAATTTCTCCCATCCTTCAGGCTTTAGATCATCGGAATCAAGATTGACCAGATAAGTTTTGCTCGCATCAGCTGAAAGCCTGCTTGAGTACATACAAATCACACATGACTCATACGGACAAAAAAAAATTGTATGAAGAATATGCCATTAAGTTCAAGCTTAAATGCAGAATACCATACCCCCGTGCATAAGGATCATTTGCATAGCAAGTTTCCACTTTCAAGGTGCTTGGATGATAGACTGATACTTTATACACATAGTAGCATCCTTCCCAACTACTAGGTCCCTGAATGCTCCACACACCATTAACTTCTTCGAGTGGGCAGGTTTCCATCGGACTCTTGTCAAGTGGGTTTTTGTAGATGCACACAGTAACCTCCTACTTAAATGCACAAATCAGGACCGTAGTAGTAAATAAAAAAAACATTTTCCAACATGAACATCATACTTGAGCAGTGGGAGCCCAGAGGTGAAGAGAGACACCTCCTCCTGGTGTGAAATTTGCACCTAGGGGACCGTCATATGAGAACAGTTCATCTAAGACACCAGGCAATTGCAACCCAGTTCCGTCTATAAGCCGTCCTTCCGCTGCAGAAAATTAAACAACCATTAGTGATACCTCAATCTCCACAGTTTCTAAGTGATGCCAATGAGGTAACCTAAGCAAGCAAAGGGAAACAACTCTCACCATCAAAGCAGACAATAGCTAACTGGCTTTTGACAAGATCCTTGACCTCCAAATCCGAAGGAACTTTAAACGGTTTGTAATTCCCAATATGTGGAAACTTCTCAACCACCTGAAATCAATACTTCCACTTTGAATTTGTTTTATTATTAAAATACAAAGCAGAGAATGTACAACTGACATTGGTACGAAGTGATCCGGATTCAGCTTCAAGCTTGACTCTAAAATCAAAACCTGAAAACGAATGAACTTGATTTAAAAAGACTGTGGTAACAAAACTAGAGAGATAAAAGGTTAAAGCACCATCGATTCCATCTTCGCTGAATGACAAACCAGCGACTCTGCTCGCATACAAGTAACACGATCCTTCACCAACATCCACATTCCAAGCTATTACGCCTTCCGTAACCCAATAAGCTCTTGAATAGAGCAAACTATCGAGGAGCTGATCACAATTCCAACAAAAAATCAGCAACACAATCGGTCAATCAGAACACGATTCCCACGAGATCTTAACAATCCAGACCTGAGAATTCGGAGTGGAGACTTCGAATTGCATAGGAGATGCAGCGGAGGAGGACGAAGAGCAGAGGCAGCGAAGCGACTCGCTGCGATGAGTTGTCGAAGGGAATCCGAGCTGGAAGCGGGAGATCGACGATGAAGGCCGTCGAAACCGAGATCGGAGAGGAAAAGCTGCGGCGAAGATGCGCGAGAGAAGAGGAACGGAAGTGGTCAGTGTTAGTAGTGTCAGTGCCATTCTTCTTCCTCCTTCCTCTGTTGATGGATAGTTCCCACTCCTTTTTGGACCCGTTAATTTATAAAATATCTATCTTTTTTTGGTTTTTTTATTTATAAAATATCTGTATATTTTGCTTTTGGTCCTTGATTTATCTTAGATATTAATAAAACTACTCATTTTTTTCTGATCGACCCTATGTAATTTAAATTATATTAACTTTTAATTGTTTTTGGAGCATCATCATCACGTTTTTTTATTTTTTGGTCAAAAACGTCATATATAACAATGTTTTTTTTGAAAAAGGTTTACTTGATCGTTTCAATGAACCAAACAAGTTCGAATAAAATAGCAGATAGTTTAGCAAAAGCGGCTTGATGATGGTGTTGATTTTATATTTCATTTTTATGTATCGCAGTATTTGCATGAATAATTGTTTTCAATTGCTTATTTCGTAACAAACACATGTAAGGTCATAATATAATAATATTTTTATAATAATTAATACCATAATAATATACTATAGCAATCAATATCTCATACGATACAAATATTATAGATATCAACTCAAAATATAGAATTCTAGTTTTTGAGGGGGAGAGGACTATTCCCACTCATATCTCTTCAGAAGAGGGCTTCCATCTATAGAAAAGTAGATACCATCTTCTCTAGCAATCCATTTACACGTAGCATCAAGACCTTTGCCCCTGCTCCACCTAGCGTTCAACGCCTCAATATTGTCTTGGATATGTTTGAAATTAGGACCTTGTTCCATTGAACACGTGTACCCTCTCAAAGAATCTGTAGGAGGTTGTCGTGGATAAGTATATTCTTCACCGATTTTCAACATCAATATCCATGACCCTTCGTCGTTCCAACAATCAATCTTGAGGAGCTTGTTGTGTTCCAACTGGTTGATTAATGTGAGCCTGCTTTCTCCTAAGCCGATGCATAGGCCCAAAAGAACCAGTACTATCAAAAGATTGTTCATTTGTTTAGTCTGCTATATTTAGGAGACACACTTAAACTTTTTGGATATATTTTTTGTATGTTTCTACACTACATGTGTTGTGTATTTATATTTGACTTGTTACATGAAATATGAGTTTTACTTTTACACTATTATTCTTTTCCAAAAAGGAATGATTTCTAATTAATTAAAAAGGAAAGGGTATCTCTATAATAGGAGAAGATCTGATAGCAATCTTTTCTTTCAGGAAAAAAAAATTGTTTTGAACAGAATTTGGAATTTCAGAATTTGTGAAAAGGAAAGTGAGAAGATGAACGGAAGTGGTCAGTGTAGTGTCAGTGCCATCTTCTACTTCTTCCTTCTCCTATTGACACGTCTCTTTGAACGTTGATTTATAAAATCCCTTATATATTAAAAGAGGTGCATTGGAGTTAATGCTTTCACACCAAGTTGGACACGTGTCTATTGCAGAGACACTCTCACAAATAAGTTTCCTTATTTGTTTCTTCTATAAGCAAAGTTTTTAAACAATTTCCTTACTCTACAAAAATAAGTAACCAACTAATGCTTTAGAGTTTTCACGTAAAGCTAATGATAGAGATTTGTCTCTTCTTCATTCTTTCCCACCTTTTACTTCAAACGCACTGTTTTTAAAGAAAGCTTTGGAGTTCTACGTGGAGACAGATTCAGGAAACGACGACCCAGTGACCCCGAAGCTCGGGACGTTAATCACATATCGAATTAGCTCTCTGCCAAAGCATGAAGAAGTTTGTCGTGACAGCTTTATCCGTGGCGGCACCTTCCTGAACTGCCGCGAGGAATATGGGTGCAACCATTCCTACCAGAGCCTCTAACCGGACCTCTTTGCAGCACCTGCAATAGCAGACTGATCTCATCGACGGCTACCGGGAAAGACATCGTGGCTTCAATTTGCGTAACGTCCTAGACAACGACGAAAATAACAACCAAGATTATTACGAGCACTAATTGTCTCCTTATCATACTTAGTGGCAGTGACATGCAACGGACTTCACATGATATGTGTCATACACAAACTAAAGCGACATGTGAAGTCTATGGCGTATGAGTATGTAAACAATAGAGTTTTAGGAAGCCATTTATTAGTTGCTAGGACTTTGTTAAATAAGTATTTACTGAGAATCGTAAACCACACACGAAGAGGAACAGTTATTGAGGACGAAGTTGATGAGTTCTGACGTTGATAATCTATAAATGGAGCATATGAAATTCATAATGTTCATTACTCTATTTTATTGGTCTCTGTTATATTATACTCTGTTTTTATATAAATTGGATGAGTGTTCAGACACAACATTGAATAATTCATTGAATGGTATCGTGTTCCAGACACACAGTTTCAACTCGGTTGTGATATAAAAAAAGTTTCGTTTATGTAGCTTATGTTGTTTCCTCGAAAAACATGGTGGTTTTTAGTATGGCCAGGCAGCGTGAATCGAGAAGAAGAATAGGCGGGACCATCGTCGATGAGAGGCTTAAGGTTTGGAAAGAGTACAACGACAACAAAGAACAAGCTTCTTCCCCCACGAAGTATTAATTACCTGCGAACTGATCCAAAAAATGCTGCATTGAAGGAAATTAAGGGTCAGAGAAGATTCAGTGTAGTTTCAGGGAAGTTAAGACTTCGTTTAGAAGTTCAAGATGGACTGGTGTATTTAGGTTAACTGCTTCAATGTAGCTTCGGTGTCTTCTTACGAGTTAACGCATGTACGTGTGTGTTCATGCACCTACGTTGTTGGCCAACTAAATTTCGAACGGAAGATTTGTTTGTATTTAAAAAATTCACGTACAAAATAAAAAAACCGTGATTCAATCAATAATAAACAACCCAAATAAAACCGAACTTAATTGCTTGGTCCGAATTTTTATGTTTTGAGTGTTTTGCAAGGTTATTTAATGATAGTATAATGCAATATATATTTATAGTTTTTAAGTTATGGTAATATATAGATATTAGAGTGATCCGCAAGGTAAATATATTTGCTATTAAATTTTCATAAAACGACATATCTTCTCCGTTGAATTAGGTTTACGCTTCGCTATATAAGATCCCTTTCTCCCATACGTATCTCATACAGTCGAAAACTTACAATCTTATATCATTCTATTACAATGGCTGCGATAACCAACGTGTGTGATTTGAAACCATTCAAGTCAATATGGAAGATAGGGTGAAGATCCTACATTTGTGGAAACAGTATTCTGCTTCTGGTGGTTTGATGATCAAAATGGTTCTAATCGACTCCAATATAAGGCATTTTTACTCTTTTTGTTCTGTTATTTTTATGTGAAGAAGTATCCTTATTTTTGACGTGGATTGTTATACATTTATGTAGGGTGTTAACATTTATAATTATGCATCTTAATAAAAATGAGCTTTTTAGTTATAAGAGAGTTTTTCTATTGTTTAAATATGCTTTTACCAAAGGTATACTTCAACTTCATCAATCTTACATTTTTGAAATTTTTCTCTGTTGTTATAAAGTCGTATTTCATCAATGATATATTGCAAATACATATTCTATTTTTGATTTCAAACATTAAATCACCGAGTGAATTTACCCTGCGCAGGGCGCGGGTATCACCTAGTATCTAAATATTTGGCTACCATTGATTTATAAAATATATGTATATTTAGATTTTGGTCTCTGATTTGTCTTTAATATTAATATAACTACTCATTCTATTCAATCGACCCTACCTGTAAAAGTTTTATTAGTTTTAATTTATATTACTTATAATTTGTTTTAGACCATCATTACAACGTCTTATATAACAGTATTTTGTTAATCGTTTAGATCTCTATAATAAGGTTCCAACTGATGACCGCATTTTAGAAAAAAATATATATTTTATCCTTCTAATTTTATATCAATTATGTTAAACTTTTTATCAATTTTATTATATAAGCTCTACACAATTCTTCTCATTCTGATTTTAGAGGAATTAATGAAAAACAATTTCTTTCTAAATTTTGATGAGGAAATAAAAAATATTTTAAAATAATCCATAGTTAATATTATTTTATATTTATTCAATTCTTCAGATAAAAAAAATGTAAATTAATTTTAACGACAATGAAAACCATCGAAACCGAGATCGGAGAGGAAAAGCTGCGACGAAGATCCGAGGACACGCGACGGAGGTAAAATCGAGAAGATAAACGGAAGTGGTCAGTGTTAGTAGTGTCAGTGCCATTCTTCTTTTCATTCTTCCTCTGTTGATGGATAGTTCCCACGTCTTTTAAAGCCGTTGATCTATAAAATATCTATTTTTTTTCTTGGTTTTTGGTCTATGGACCGTTGATTTATAAAATATCTGTATATTTTGCTTTTGGTCCCTGATTTATTTTAGATATTAATAAAACTATCCATTTTTTTATCGACTCTATGTAATTTAAATTATATTAACTTTTAATTGTTTTTGGAGCATCATCATCACGTTTTTTTTATTTTTTGGTCAAAAACGTCATATATAACAATGTTTAGTTGATCGTTTCAATAGACAAAAAGAAGTACGAATAAAGTAGCAGATAGTCTAGCAAAAGCGGCTTGATGATGGTGTTGATTTTATATTTCATTTTTATGTATCGCAGTATTTGCATAAATAATTGTTTTCAATTGCTTATTTCGTAACAAACACATGTAAGGTCATAATATAATAATATTTTTATAACAATTAATATCATAATAATATACTATAGCAATCAATATCTCATACGATACAAATATTATAGATATCAACTCAAAATATAGAATTCTAGTTTTTGAGTAGGTGAGAACCATCCCACTTAAGAGGATTATTGAGTAGGCGAGAACTGTAAATACCATCTTCTCTAGCAATCCACTTACTCGTAACCTCAAGACCGCCCTCGCTCCATGCATCGTCCAACACTATAAACTCTTGGCGATATTTGAAATTAGGACCTTGGTACAGTGTACATGAGTACTGTTCCTCGTACACCGGGTCTGAAGAGTCGAGAGAAACATTAAAATTATAATCTTCGCCGATTTTCAACATCTGATACCCTTTGTAGTTGTCACAAAGAATCCCGAGGAGCTTGTTGTGTTTCAACTGGTTGCTTATAGTGACGGTGCTTTCTCCTAAGCCGATACATAGGCCCAAAAGAACCAGTACTATCAAGAAATTGTTCATTTGTTTAGTCTGCTATATTTCGGAGACAGATTTAAATTTTTGGAAATATATTTTTTGTATGTTTCTACACTACATGTGTTGTGTATTTATATTTGACATGTTACATGAAATATATGTTTTACTTTTACACTATTACCTTTTCCGAAAAAAGTAATGATTTCTAATTAATTAAAAAGGAAAGGGTATCTCTATAGTAAGAGAAGATCTGATAGCAATCTTTGCTTTAAGGGAAAAGAATATTGTTTTGAACAGAATTTGGATTTCCAGAACTTGTAAAAAAAATTAGAAGAACGGAAGTGGTCAGTGTTAGTGTTAGTGTAAGTGCCATTCTTCTTCTTCCTCCTTCTCCTATTGACACGTTTTCTTGGACTGTTAATTTATGAAATATCTAAATATTTGGTTCTTGGTCTATGGACCGTTGATTTATAAAATATCTGTATATTTTGGTCTTTGATTTATCTTAGATATTAATATAACTACTCATTTCTATTCAATCGACTCCTAATGTAAAGGTTTTATAAAATTTAATTTATATTAACTTATAATTTGTTTTAAATCATCATTACAATGTCTTATATAACATTATTTAGTTAATCGTTTAGATCTCTATAATAAGGTTCCAACTAGATTTTAACCCGCACAGATATTTTTTCATTTTATAAAAGTAGTTGATATTATTACATAAAATATACAATTTTTCGTTTTGGTATTATATATTGTATAATTCTATAATATTATTATTTATATTTCTTATTCAACATTATTAATATATAGCTATTTCTTTAATACATTTTACTTTATTATTATTTTTATTATTTATTAATATATTTTTGAGTTATGTACGATAAAATAGCAATATAAAATAATCAAATATATTACAAATTTTAACCTATTTTAATAATGAGTGACAATTTTAAATGAAAATAAAAATTTACCTATTTAATATAATTTCCCCTATGTAATTCATTTAGCATTGCTATTTTTATATGATACAAAATATAATAATAGAGATTATAAAATAGTATAGAATTCTTATTTTCTTGTTTATAATTAAACTTTAGTTAACATTGATTTATAATAATATTATATTGGTAATTACAAATTTATTTATGTGATATTTTATAAAAAAAGTATATTTAAATTTTCAAATTTGTTAGATTTTCTCTCAACATATTTTGCTTAACTAAAAATAAAATTCAAATTTTAAAAAAAATTGTCACAAAAATAGATCTTAAAAATTAAAAATGATTAAAAGAGTATTTTTTATTTTAAATTTCTTTTATTTTTTTCAAAAAAATTTAAATCATATCCCTAAACCCCACTCTTCAACTCTAAACCCTAAAGTCTAAACCCTAAATCTTAAATCTCAATTGTTTATTTCATAATGAACACACGTAAAATTATAATGTAATAATATAATAATTAATGCATCATAATAATATATTATATAGTAATCAATATCTCATACGATACAAATATTATAGATATCAACTCAAAATATATAATTCTAGTTTTTGAGGAGGAGAGGACCATTCCACTCATATCTCTTCAGAAGAGGGCTTCCATCTGTAGAAAAGTAGATACCATCTTCTCTAGCAATCCATTTACACGTAGCATCAAGACCTTTGCCCCTGCTCCACCTAGCGTTCAACGCCTCAAAATATTGGCTATGTCTGAAATTAGGACCTTGTTCCATTGAACACATGTACCCTCTCCAAGAATATCCAGGAGGTTGTTTTGGAAAAGTATATTCTTCACCGATTTTCAACATCAACATCCATGACCCTACATCGTTGCTACAAATAATCTTGAGGAGCTTGTTGTGTTCCAACTGGTTTCTTAATGTGAGAATGCTTTCTCCTAAGCCGATGCATATATAGGCCCAAAAGAACCAGTACTATCAAAAGATTAGTGCTGGGAATGTGAATCATTATCCGCGGGCCCGCTCCCATTTGACCCGCTGCGGAGCGGGTGCGGGTTGAGTGATTTGAAAAATTTGTTCGCGGGTGCGGGTGCGGATTGAGTGACTTTTATGCGGGGCGGGTGCGGATCAGTCAAAATTCTGTGCGGGTACCCGCCAACCCGCAAAAACTATAAAAAAAAAAGATTTTTTTTTAAAAATATTATTTTTAAATGGAAATTTTTTTAAAAATAATTTAATTTTAATTATAAATAGATTAATATTTATTATTTTTAATAAAAATTATTAAAAATATTAAATTTTATTGTTATTTTTAATAAAAAAATATTTAAATAATAAATTTTTATTGTTATTTTTAATAAAAAAATATTTAAATTAATAATTTTTAATATTATTAATATTATCCGCGGGTCTAGCGAATCACCCGCGGGTTTAAGCGGGGCGGGTGCGGATTTCATATTTTCTTCTTGCGGGTCAAGCGGGTCAAATTTTTTGAGTAAAAAAATCAGTTTATCCGTGGGTTGGCGGGTCAGCGGGGCGGGTTTGACCCGCAACCCAGCTCTACAAAAGATGGTTCATTTGTTTAGTATGCTTTTTTTCGGAGACACGCTTAAACTTTTTGGATATATTTTTTATTTTTTGTATGTTTCTACACTACATGTGTTGTGTATTTGTATTTGACTTGTTACATGAAATATGAGTTTTACTTTTACACTATTATTCTTTTCCAAAAAAGGAATGATTTCTAATTAATTAAAAAGGAAAGGGTATCTAACAATAATAAAAGCCAAATATATTCAATAGAGAAGATGTCCACATCATCTATTAAAATCGTCCAATAGGGGTTCTCCGTTCTACCACGTCAGGATAGCTTAAAGTCATGTTGAAACCCACTTCAGATTACGTTACGGCCCATGTTTCGTTGTCATGATGCAGGCCTTCTGGATATATACGGATATGGTTATGTTACGCCTACGTCAAGCCCACTTCAGACCATAAGAATCGTCCATCTACTCTATCCGTCAACTTCGTCTTCTCCGTTTCTTCTTCATGCATTCTCCGTTACCGAGCCTCCTCTGCCATAAATAATCAATTGTGTTATTAACTCACTTTTAATGATTTCCTTTCACTAAGATCTGATAGCAATCTTTTCTTTGAGGGAAAAGATATTGTTTTGAACAGAATTTGGAATTTCAGAATTTGTGAAAAGAAAAGTGAGAATATATGTATCTTTTCTTCTTAGGCCCGTTGATTTATAAAATATCTATATTTTTTGGCTTCTGGTCCATGGACCGTTAATTTATAAAATATATGTATATTTTGCTTTTGGTCACTGGTTTATCTTAGATATTAATAAAACTACCCATTCTTTTCGATCGACCCTATATAATTTAAATTATATTAACTTTTAATTGTTTTTGGAGCATCATCATCACGTTTTTTTTTTATTTTTTGGTCAAAAACGTCATATATAACAGTGTTTAGTTGATCCTTTCAATGGACAAAAAAAGTGCAAATAAAGTAGGAGATAGTCTAGCAAAGCGGCTTGATGATGGTGTTGATTTCATATTTCATTTTTATGTATCGCAGTATTTGCATGTATTGTTTTTTTTTGTCAACTTTTGGTTTTATTAACCATGCTCAATGGGTCATATTTACAGGCAGATTCAAACTAAGATACAAAATTAATAAAGCCCAAACGGAACCCAAAAAAACAAGAGATTAGGATTCTTGCATGTATGACACGTGCTTGCGCGTGGGCCCGCTATTCCATGAACCGAGATGTCGGAACAACCAACAGTCTCCATCTCTGATTCGTCTGAAGCTGCTTGCTTGCTCTTCAAACCTTCAATCATCGCCAACCAACGAAGATTTTATCTCCAATCGGTAGGGATTTAAACCAAGGAAAGTTTCAGAAGTGAAACGAGAACAGAACCTTGCTGGAACACTAACCCCTGGGCAGCTCCAACTCTTCTAAGCTCTGCATCGAATCTCCGAAACATAATCCACACCTCCGATCTTGACCATCTTGGATACTTCGGTTGATATAAAACGAAGATTGATTCCAAATCAGAATCAAGAACCGAGCTTTACTAACAATAAGAGAAATCAATTCTCTTGATTGAGCGGATAAAACACATTAAAACAGAAGGATGAGAGCAAAGATTTATTAAACTCAACCCATAATCAAAGAACACAACAAATTCATGAAGAAAAGCTTTGATTTTGAGTCGGTAACACCACAAAATCGCCTAAGCGAAACAACAAAATCGCCATAGCGAAAATGAAATCCGATATATGGAAAGGAAGATCGATCTCATCGATCGAATCTATTTTACAAACCAAAAAACATGACTCTCTCTCCCTCTGACAATTTCTTTCCCTCTGAAAGATGATAGTGTGGTAAGAGGGAAGAAGAAATTACAGAGAGTTTTCTCTTTCTAAGAGAGAAGAGAGAGAGTCATGATTGGCTCTATTTGCATGTATTGTTACATGACGATCATATTCATTCAAGCTAAAATCAATAAAGTAGATGTTGTTATAAAAAAAAATAACAGCGTTTAGTTGATTGTTTAGACCTTCGTAATTAATTGTTTTCAATTGCTTATTTCGTAATAAACACACGTAAAGTCATAATGTAATAATATAATAATATTTTTATAATAATTAATGTGTCTTAATAACATATTATAATAATCAATTTCTCATACGATACAAAGATTAGAGATATCAACCCAAGATATATAATTCTAGTTTTTGAGGAGGTGAGGACCATCCCACTCATATCTCCTCAGAGGAGGGTTTCCATCTTGAGAAAAGTAGATACCATCTTCTCTAGCAATCCACTTACATGTAGCCTCAAGAGCTTTGCTCCACGAAGCGTCATACGCCACAAACTCTTGGTGATGTTTGAAATTAGGACCTTGGTCCATTTTACACGAGTAACGGGTCGTTTTGAAAATGCTATCACCAAAAGTGAACTCGTATTCTTTGCCGATTTTCACAAGCTGCTCCCCTTCGTCATTGTCACAAAGAACCTTGAGGAGTTTGCTGTGTTCCAACTGGTTGCTGAACGTGACTTTGCTTCCTCCTAGCATGTCAAAACCATTGCTTAAGCTGATACATAGGCCCAGAAAAGTCAGCACTATCAGGAGATTGTTCATTTGTTTAGTCTGCTATATTTCGGAGACCGACTAAAACTTTTTGGACATATATTTTTTGTATGTTTCTACACTACATGTGTTAGGTATTTATATTTGACTTGTTACATGAAATATGAGTTTTACTGTTACATTATTATTTTTTGCCAAAAAAATGAATGATTTCTAATTAATTAAAAAGGAAAAATATCCACAAAAAATAATTCGTATCTTTTTAGGGTATCTCTATAATAGGAGAAGATCTGATAGCAATCTTTGCTTTGAGGGAAAAAATATTGTTTTGAACAGAATTTGGATTTCCAGAACTTGTGAAAAGGAAAAATCTTCTATGAAATAAGTGAAAATAACGACCGAGAGATCCTTTTGAATGAAATTTCAGTTTGAACCCACTTTAAGTTTTTTTTGAATAAAATTTCAGTTTGAACAAAAAAAAACAACCAAGAGATCCTTGACCAGTTAACTTTAACTAAAAGATTTTATTTGATCAAATTGTATATTATTTTTTTCTGTTGGAATGTAATATGATTTTTTTTTTGCTTAAGCTTTGTGTAACATTAAATTAAAACCTACAAATCCAAACGCTTAAAAAAAAAGACAGTCAACATTTAGATTCATAGTATCAAGGTACAATCTAAATCCATTTGCTGGGATTTCTTGACTATCTTTATATATAGTTAGTTGTATGTAGTTCGGACAAGTAGATAGACACGACAGTTTGGACATCTAGTAGCCGACTTGATTTGGCTTTATATCAGTCCACTTGTTTGGTCAGCATAACACCCAAGTGAGCTCAGCTCTCTCTATAATATTCTTAACTGATAAGAATGCAAAACAATAAGGCGGCAGAAGAGAAAGAATCTGAGAACAGGTCTTCTTAGCCGACTTCCACACACGTGTACCAAGTCAAACCAAACGTGCCCAAACTTAGATACTTTCATTTTATCATCTGGTCCGCACACATATAATACAACTAAAATTAATTAAATCAAAGGTTAAGTAGTTATCGCCTCCACTCTATTCTTCACGCACACACTTTCGCACTTCTTCACACGCAACTTCCTCTCTTATAACCTCACTGCTATATATACTCACACTTGCGTTCTTCTTTCTTCAACTTAAAAACACTTTTACTACTCTTCACTGAAAAAGAAAGATAGTAATAATAATGGCACTTGAAGCTCTAAGTTCGCCAAGATTAGCTTCTCCGGTTCCAACTCTGTTTCAAGATTCTGCTGTTGGCTTCCATGGTAGCAAAGGCAAACGATCTAAGCGGTCAAGATCCGAGTTCGACCGCAGTCTCACTGAGGATGAGTATATCGCTTTGTGTCTCATGCTTCTTGCTCGCGACGGGAATCGAACCCGCCACCTGCCTTCTTCTTCTTCCTCGCCGCCTCTGCTTCCTACTCTTACTTCTACTCATCTCCACAAGTGCAGCGTCTGCGACAAGGCGTTTTCTTCTTACCAGGCTCTCGGTGGGCACAAGGCGAGTCACCGGAAAAACTCATCGCAGACTCAGTCTAGCGGAGGAGATGAGAAATCCACGTCGTCGGCGATAACCATCGCGAGCCACGGCGGCGGCGGAGGAGGAAGTGTGAAATCTCACGTTTGCTCGATCTGCAACAAGTCTTTCGCGACAGGTCAAGCGCTCGGGGGCCACAAACGGTGCCACTACGAAGGCAAGAACGGGAGCAGCAGCGAAGGTGTGGGGTCCACAAGCCACGTCAGCAGCGGCAGCCATCACCACCACCGTGGGTTTGACCTCAACATCCCGCCGATACCGGAATTCTCGACGGTCAACGGAGAAGAAGAGGTGATGAGCCCCATGCCGACCAAGAAACTGAGGCTCGAGTAGAACTTATAAAGGAGTTACAGATTCAGCTAGCAGTTACATGAATTTGTTATACTGTACATAATACCAATTTTTAGATTCCACTTCTTGTTATTCTTCATTGAATCAGTAGTATTCCTTCTTGTAATATTTTTGTGTAGTTTTCTTGTCTTCTTTACCTAAAGTTATCGTTTAAAGAAAAACGACCTTGTTAAAACTATTCAAGTACGTTTCAGTTTCTAAAGAACATAGATTACAACCTTATTGGTTCGTTGGACTAGTGTCGTGGGGTGGTAAGACCTAACGTACAAAGTCTCAGCCCATTTAACTGATAACATGTTAAGAGATTCGTTTGAAGTAGATAATGGGTACTAATTACGTACTGTCTGATGTTTCTATGCAGAACATGACTTCAATTTTATTTTATACAATACAAAAACGAAAGATTACCTGCAGCATTCAATGGTCTTATAACAACATCCACATTATTCTTTTTAGACTTTCCATAGCTATATGACTATATCTGACACAGAGAGCATACCTTTTTAAGGTAACAAGTGAGTTCGCAAACTGTTGTCTTTCCAACTCCCTGGAGCCCAGCCACGTGACTTAGAAAACTGTAGCTGAGATGTTTCTCCACCCATCAAATTCACAAGCTTATCATCATGCACAACATGCAATAAAAAACCATAATACTCCCAACACTTTCGAGACTAAAATGATCATCCCAGAATGAAGTCAACCAATAAATAGTATATTATTTATTCATCGGCAGTTTTACAAATCACTTCTTTTATATTATTTATTTGTTTGCTTCTTTATGAAACTTTCAATGGATAAGGATTCTAGAAACATCCCTATCATGGTCCTGGGGTTGATCATTCTCCTGAACCACAGCTTCCTTGGGGATCACATGTGCTCCCCATAAGAGTTTAACATTTTGGCCATTGATAACAACCCATGAAGAGTGCTCTAACATGGCCTTCTCCGCCCCTTCTCGGGTCGTGTATGTGAGAAACGCACCGTCAACACCTCTCATTGCAAAATAGACGATAGATTTGATTTCTCCATAAGGGTTGAAACGGTCACGTATGTGCTGCTCGTGGACACTAGAGTTGAGGCGACGGAGGTAGAGCGTTTTAAGTGTTTGATCCAAGGGTGGATCAACAGGGCCCATGTAAACATTTCTAGCCAGTAACTCGACGGTTTTTGGATTGTCTAAACTGCCAACAACCAGAAATTCACATAATAAAAGTGTTTGAGAAAGGCAACAAAGAGAGTGAGAGATAGAGGTTACCCAGTTCTACTATCAAAAACTCTGGGAACTTTATGTGCGAATGGACATGTGGCACCAGCCATACACGTACGACCCGATTTAAAGAAACCGCAAACTAATGGATGGCCATCAAAACGTCCAAGTTGGCTCTACATAGATCAGATACAAAAAAAAAACATGAAAATCATACAGACTATTCGAAGCAGCCATTATATGTTAGAAAAATTCGTATCCAAACACAAAAGTTCCTCACAAATTTCCAAACCCTAAACATAGACTATTAACACAGAAAACATCAACAACGAGAAGAGGTGATATCCACGAAAATTCATTGCCTTTGGACGACGATCTATAGGGTTTCTCTGATCCATTCTCTTCTACTCCAATGGCGATAAACGCGGCTACTTCTCTTTGGATGAACAGAGGCAAGGGCTATATTTATGCCGGACGTTTCGTTTTATAAAGAGAAAAAGATGAATATGGTAGGAAAAAATGAGTTAAAACAAACTTACGGGCCTGTTTGGTGGGCTAGTATGATCTAACCTACACGTTTCCCCCATTTAGTTGATCATTATAATTGTATACATTATTATTATCAAACAAAAGCACCCTTGTTTTTTTTGAACAAAACACCATCGTTTTTCACGAGCCATTCATTCGACAACATGACAAATATATTGACCTACCTTATAATTTGAGATCTGTCCAAGTGCATACATTATTATGTATATACGTCCATATGGTAAAATTGGGCTCAATTCCTTGGCAAAAAAAAAATGGGCTCAATTAAGATTATTGGTTGGTTTGGTTTATCCTTTTTTGTTGACCATCATGTTGTCCCAAATCAGCTCTTGATGTGCTCTTCATTGATCAGTATTCTTTCTTGTATAGGGTATTTTTCTTGTTTTCTTTAATTTGTATTTAACCTAAAGTTGTGCTTCAAGAAAAAATCCTTCCAATGTTTCAACACCAAGATACATAGAAAAAGAAGATCTCAACACAATGGTTAGACAGTGTAATTATTATTGGAAAGCTATACTTTTATGTCATTTTTTTGTCAATTTCTATATGTTTACGTGTTTAGCTTTTGTAAGAATGTGTTTTTTTTGCATCAAGGCAGAAACCTTGTCATAATATCTTACTACTTGATAAGTTTGGTGTTTTTTTGTTTTTTCTTTTGAACTTTAATCTGTTTTGTTTGATGTTTGGACGTCGATGCCAACTATCTAAATTTTCTCTTCACTATTTTTCTTACATCAAATTTTCTTTTTACTTGAATAAATATTTCTAATCGTACTAATATTTCTACAAAAGCACACGATGTTAAAAGATGGTCTCTTAAAAACAATCCAAATTATAAGATGTATTTAAACTCCTTTTACAAAAAAAAAATGTATTTAAACTCCAACATTTAAAATGTCACATTACCAAACAAAAGCACCATCGGTTTTCACGAGCCTCCCACGATGTGATAAATATGACCCACCATCATCCAATTATATGCGTCCAAAGTGCATACGTTAGTATGTATATTGATATACTAAGAGCATCATTATCCTAGAGACCCATAATGGATCTCTTAATTATTTTTTTATAGTATTTAAGGAATAAATTTGGTCAAGAGACTTTGTTAAGAATTTTCA
The DNA here is from genome assembly GCF_020379485.1 of Brassica napus. NCBI lineage: Eukaryota > Viridiplantae > Streptophyta > Magnoliopsida > Brassicales > Brassicaceae > Brassica > Brassica napus. The sequence continues at coordinate 18,867,281 of NC_063443.1, forward strand.
ATTTTTATGTCCTCCATTGCAAGTCTTGTATTTTAGGATTCTTAAAAAAAAATTTGGTTAAAAGAGCTTTCATCACACTTTCATTACATTCGTCTTGTGAAAACCATCTTTTCCTAAAACTGAGTTCAAAAGAACATTTCAAATCTTGATGCAAGTTTCTAAAGATGGACACAAAACCAAATCAAAAGAAGCTCTTAAACCAATCCAAAACTGGAGCAAACCAAACAAAAAAAACGGACTGTAAAAGTCTAGCGGAGGAGATGAGAAATCCACGTCGTCCGCGATAACCATCGCTAGCCGCGGCGGCGGCGGAGGAGGAAGTGTGAAACCGCACGTTTGCTCGATCTGCAACAAGTCTTTCGCGACAGGTCAAGCGCTCGGGGGCCACAAACGGTGCCACTACGAAGGCAAGAACGGGAGCAGCAGCGAAGTTGTGGGGTCCGCAAGCCACGTCAGCAGCGGCAGCCATCACCACCACCGTGGGTTTGACCTCAACATCCCGCCGATACCGGAATTCTCGACGGTCAACGGAGAAGAAGAGGTGATGAGCCCCATGCCGACCAAGAAACTGAGGCTCGAGTAGAACTTATAAAGGAGTTACAGATTCAGCTAGCAGTTACATGAATTTGTTATACTGTACATAATACCAATTTTTAGATTTCATTTCTTGTTATTCTTCATTGAATCAGTATTCCTTCTTGTAATATTTGTGTAGTTTTCTTATCTTCTTTACCTAAAGTTGTCGTTTAAAGAAAAAGACCCTGCTAAAACAATTCAAGTACGTTTTAGTTTCTAAAGAACATAGATTACAACCTTATGGTTCGTTGGACTAGTGTCATGGGGTGGTATGACCTAACTTACAACCTTATGGTTCGTTGGACTAGTGTCATGATAGTTTCTCTTATGCTTTCTCCTGGTGCACCTAGGGGATCGTCATGTGAAAAAAATTCATCGAGGACACCAGGCAATTGCAAGCCAGTTCCCTGTATAAGCCGTCCTTCCGCTGAAGAAAATTAGATAATTCAATCTCCACAGTTTCTTAGTGATGCCAACGAGGTATACCTAGACAAGCAAGGGAAACAACTATATATTACCATCAAACCTAACAATAGCGGCTAGCTGGCTAGCTATTGACAAGCCAGGGCCATTCTTCTATTAATTTTTAATTGGTCTTGGACCATCATTACAGCATTCGACAAAATAATATATTTCCATTAAATTACAGGTTCGGTTATTTAGTTTTAAGAAAACTTAAACCAAAATCAACCCAAATTAGTTTGGTTTGGTTTCTGTTCGGTTTGGTTTGATTTTCATTCGGTTCGATTTGTGTTTGGTTCGCTTTTAGTTTGGTTTGGTTTGTATTTAGTTCTGTTAAACTTGGTTTTGTTTGTATTTTTCAGTTCAATCAAGTTGATCTTTCAATTTTGTTCTACTTCAATTAAAAAATGTGATTTATAAGAATATAAACAATCACCATTTTACACTAAATCATTATTTTCTTCGTATTTAAACGTAAAATCAAACATCACCAATAAATATGTTGAAAATGTAATCTAACAATTTTATATTATAATCTTCAAACCTAATATAAATATTATAAAATATTTTTTTCGTTTTGATGTTAATGTCTGAGTTTCATATTTTTTTATTTTATTTTTGTTGTGTTTATTCTATTCATTTAAAAATAAAATGTATAAAATTATGTTTAGTTATTTAGGCTAAATGGTTAAATATATCAAATCTCAATATTATTAGTATATTTAACTAATATATTAAAAAATACTTTGGTTTTCGATTTGGTTCGGTTTACAACCAAACCGAACCATTTGGGTTGATAAAATCTTGAACCAAATGGGTTAGACATATACTTTGGTTTAGTTTGGATTGGTTTGGGTTCGGTAGGGTCAGTTCGGTTTGGTTTGGTTGGTTTTTTTGCCTACCCCTAAGAGTAACCTAAGTGGCTTAGAGGCCAGATTTATGTCAGCGTGGCATGGGTTCGAAACTCTCTGCCTTGATGAACTTTTTTCGGCAATTTGTTTTTGTGTTTGGCTCGTAGCCATAAATAAACAAGGAAGGGCTCTGATCTCATCTTCTCTAGCAAAATCCACTTACAAGTAGCCTTAAGAGCTTTGCTCCACGAAGCATCATACGTCACAAACCTCTGTGATGTTTGAAATTAGGACCTTGATCCATTTTAACTAGTCGTTCCGAAAATGTTACCGCCAAAAATAAATTTCATATTGTATTTGCCGATCCTTCACAAGTTTTTTTACCAAACCTTGAGGAGTTTGCTGTGTTCCAACTGGTTGCTTAAAGTTAACGTAATTTTGTTTTCTCCTATCATGTGTAAATCATTGCTTGAGCCAATGCATAGACCTAATAGAATCAATATCATCAAGAGAATGTTCATTTTTTATGTATCTATATGGTAAATATATATGATGAGTATTTACATTTCACTTTTTTTTTTGTTTATGAAATATGTATTTACTTTTACATTACTAATTTCAGCCAAAATGGAAAATCGATCGGATATGAAATTATTTTCTAATAAATAGAGGAAACAAGTTGTGGTCGATCCAGGGGAACTCTAGAGACTTCCTTGAACACACAATCAACACTCTCGGTCAAAGCTTGCTGCCGGGATAGACTTCAACAGCGATCTTTTTGCAGGGCTTGGACAACTTTGCCACAGAGTTCTATCCTTATTCCTTTAAATATGCTGTTACACCGTTCTATTTGCTTTTGCGCATTTGAAAACCAGAAGAGAAGAGTGATCTTGATGGTTTACCGGCAATTAAGTTCCAACTGAACAAAAACATGAGACTCTTCAGAACATCACCTAACGCGACGGCAGTTCCAAATCACCATAACCCTATTTGAGACGGCTGTGTTATATGCGTCAGTGCGTCATCGTACCCCGATTAAGTTACTACAAGTTTCTATTAATTGATGAGAGCAGTTTTGAAAAGAAGATAAATTCTTATAAAATCTAGAAAACGCTTGATATTATTATTACACAAAAGTTTAAATAAAGTTACGTAGCCAACAAGTTCTATCATTACACACAAACCATTTTTGCCTCATAAAACATAAGTGACGACTAGATAAAATTATAACAAGCGATAACACATGAATCACAAACCACACACCACTCATGTAAAGATATCTCTCATATTAGACTCCTGCATATGGGACAAGAAGGAGTAGCAGAGTTTCTCCAGACCCACTGAAGAATACAACTTCTATGAAAAACATGTCGACAAACCTGCAACCCAAGAAGATAGTCTATCGGAGTGTAGGTAAGAGGGTCTCCACAAATAGTGCATTCTCTGGATAACATAGGCTCTGGTGCATTTAGGCGCCAAGATTCTCTGTGCCACCTATTATCCTGTCTCATAAGGATTACTGTGCCAAAAGCTTCATCACCTTCAACAGCAAAAGGGGTAATATTGTTGAAGACAACGTCATGGACATAGTTGGAGAGCACAGTTGCAGTATGATACCAATTCCAACCTAGATCATTAAAATGATCGGGTATGACCCTTATGTTTTCCGGAGGTGGGTATTCAAGAATGCACTGATGAAGTTTTTCTCTGTTTTCCAGTGCATCTAGGGGTAAGTATGGCGAAAATTCATACATAGGTGCCTCATCTCTTACTTGGCCAAGTAGAAGATCAAAACCTACTGTTGGACGAAAAATCGTTCGGGTAAATGATCTTCCCCGGACTCTATAAAATGGCACGCTGATTTCTGTCTCGGAGTTCTCACTTGTAAGTACTTCGGTCCCATAACATTCTACCACAGGAAACATTTCACGCCCTGCCATACTATAACCTGCAAATGAAAATATAAAATGTGAGTATAATTTTTTTTATACTTCACACACCATCAAATTACATATTTATTCCTTGAAACTTCCATATAATATCATATCTATACAAAGTTTAAGTCTCATTATATTTCTCCATAAATTGAATATTTCAAACCTATTTATACAGGAAATGGAAGTTTGAAACATATATACACGTTGCCAAAAAATAAAAATGCAGAGATGAAATTTCGAATGAAGACAAAATAGAGAAGACGAATAGCGTTGAGATGCGTAGACCATAAGATGGGGTTGTGAAAATTTTATTTTCATCAATTTCAATGGAATTATAAGCAATGAAGTCAACAACGGGAATGGGAATGCAGAGAAGGAAAAATGATTTTATTCTTCTAGGTAGAGAGAAACAATGTCGTTTACAAACAAACATTCCAAGCAATCTACTGAAATATCAAAATAATTTGAAAAAAAGATCTTACGCGAACAAGAACGGTTGGTCGTTTCTCCAGAAATACGAACCGTACGTAAGAAACTGCAGCAAACACGAACATGGGACTCTTTAAAAGACGAGGATAAAGTTAAGCAATCGTCATTCAAGAAAGAGGTTCAGAATCGAAAGAAGGGTGAATATTACCTTAACCCGGAGAATTAGATACAGCAGCTAGCGAGTGATCTGAATGTTTGTCGCAAGAGAGAGAGAGAGAGAGAGAGAGAGAGAGAGAGAGAGAGAGAGAGAGAGAGAGAGAGAGAGAGAGAGAGAGAGAGAGAGAACAGAAGTGAGTGAGACGAAACACAAGAAGAAATTCTATCGCTGATGAAATAAACTCAAGTTTTTATAAGACTATTGGTGAGGAATGGAACAAGAAGATGTGGTCGGTTATATAGGCGTGAGGTTGGATTTGGTATGGTTTGTCAAATTAAAAAGGTAATACGATTAATATAAGTAACGTGTTACTATGCAGTAAATCATATCCACCTACGTACGTTATGTATAAATTTTCAAAAAAAAAAAAAAGAAGAAGAAAAAAGTACGTTGTGTATATGGATCGCTATATAAAGCTAGTTGGGTAAACGTAGAACAATAAAAATAGACATTTGTAACTATAACAAACTCTTACGTTTTCACTGGTAAACAACATTAAATAACTACTCACAATGGATTAAATTTCCAAAATTGAATTACACAGAATCCAAACCAAACCACACTGGAAGTATATGAAATCGAAATAATACAAAAGTATTACCGTCACACGGCACGAGTTAAATCATTGTTTTGGTATTTTAAATAAGGGTTTTTAGTAATTAAATCCCTCGACTAAAGATGAATCGTAAAAAAACTCTCAACTAAAAATTCAGTGAAATAAACCCTCAACTTTAGTTTCGTTAACATATGTTACCTTCCGTCTAAAAAAACCATGACGGAAGGTGACATATGTTAATGGTTTATAAGTTGAGGGTTTATTTCACTGGATTTTTAGTTGAGGGTTTTTTTTACGATTCATCTTTAGTTGAGGGGTTTTATCACTAAAAGTTATTAAATGTTATTAAATTATTTATTATCATTTATATATTGTTTTAAGATTTATAAGCCTTTAAAACTAATTTATAAATTTTAATACATTAATATATTATAAAATTAATTTATACATCTTAAATTAATAATTTTCAGCACTACTTACAACTTATTATAACTTTGAAATATTAAATTATTTGATATTTGGCAATAGTGATATAAAAAAATTTGTGTGTTTATATCGTCATTGTCAAATATGAAATAATTTATAGTTTCTAAGTTATATTAAGTCTTAAGAAGTGTCGAGATAATTTATCCATGAAGTCAATCTTTCTATTTAGAGTATGACGCACTTTTTCCTATTTTCATGATTTCTGTCATCCGGCTCATACTTCTCCCCCCTCTAAAATAATGCCTTATTATTTTTATTCTCATTGATTTCTGAATAACTACGTTATAATTTTATTTTCTTGATCAATAATATATTTGAAACATAAAGTAATACAATAAGTCAAGAACAATATAGAAAAATAGGAAAGTATGAGCCTGATGACGAAAATCATAAAAATAAGAAAAAGTACGTCATACTCCAAATAGAAAGATTGACTTCATTGATGAATTATCCTCGACACTACTTAAGACTTAATATAACTTATAAACTTTCAATTATTTGATATTTGACAATGACGATATAAACACACAATTTTTTTTATATTACTATTGCCAAATATCAAATAATTTAATATTTTGAAGTTATAATAAGTTGTAAATCGTGTTGAAAATTATTAATTTAAGATGTATAAATTAATTTTATAATAGATTAATGTATTAAAAATATAAATTAGTTTTAAAGGCTTACAAATCAATCTAAAACAATGTATAAATGGATAATAAATAATTTAAAAACCCTTTAATGACTTTTAGTGATAAAACCTCTCAACTATTTTTAAATCGTAAGAAAACTCTGAACTAAGTTTTTAACATTATAAACCCTTAACTTATAAACCGTTAACATATGTCACCCTCCGTCACGGTTTTTTAGACGGAGGGTAACATATGTTAACGGAACTAAAGTTGAAGGTTTATTTCACAGGATTTTTAGTTGAGGGTTTTTTTACGATTCATCTTTAGTTGAGGGGTTTAATTACTAAAAACCCTTTAAATAATTGCACTCTTCTTTGTCCAAAAAAATAAAATAATTGCACTCTTCTATTATGAGATATTTTACCCTTCGAATTCAATTTCAACTGCCCTGAAATGCCATGTGCCATTCTGTATTGTACATTCAACTGCCGTCAGTTTCCTTGTCCCACTCTTCTTTTGAATCATTTACCACGCCTTCTCGAATTATTGTACTCTGCTATTGATCAATTTACATTTACCACGCCTTCTCGAATTATTGTACTATGCTATTGATCAATTTACTTGTCCAACTGTACTCTTCTTTTTTGAATCATTTACGGGTGTCTTCTTCCACTATTATACTTTGTTTTGTTCACCTTTTAAGTGTTTGGAATTAAACGGTTGAACATGTTTAGGGTGAAGCTTCGAACTCGAGAGAGTTTTAACTTTTAAGTAAAACCTCTAAAGTAAATAAAATATGATAAGATCTGAATTGCAAGTGATAATTTCTCTCCCAGGCGACTTTCTCGAGGCAGTATTGGTAGAGCTGGTTTGACTTTCCCACGGTTTTAACCTTTCTGGTTTATTGCCTTTCTAATCATGGGTGCTAAACAGACTTTTGTCTGACCCCCTTACCAACCCGGTTACTTTCCCCCTTTTAGAAAGTTTTCAAATCTCAAAACCACCTCTGCTCCATTTCCGACGAACTTCGGCGGCGGAGGCCGTGTAGGCCTTTCCTCTGTATCTCAAAACACTCGTGAGATGGAAAAGAAGTTTCTGAGACGTAATTTCATAGTTCTATACCACAGGACTTTTTGAAGAAAGGGTAGAGTCGACAGTTACTCCTCTACCAAAAGCCTCCACGAGTCATCGTTTCAGATTTCCCCGGTTCGCTCGTCTACAATCAGCATACACAGCACTTACAACTCGGCATATTCAAAGTCACTCTCAGTTTCTACGGTCTAACACAAAAGCTTCACAAGACGGACATAAATACTCTGCTCCTTGAGTATTTCAGCAAGATGACAACAAGATATACGGCAGCAGAAAAGGGTAAAGCCCTTGCTAGTAACCCTCCATCTCTAGGACCACCACGACTCCGCATGCGAGCTCCCGACTTTGATCCTACAGACCTAATCAAGGAGAACTCTCTGACCTTGGTGGGACGATTGACAAATACAAGGGAACAAAGGATGAGTGCTGTTCTACCTTACCTTGCGAGAAAATGGAACTTGGACGTTTCTTCAGGCTCAGACCTAGGCAACGGCTGCTTCCAGTTCCGTTTCAACAGAGAGGAAGACTTAAGAGACACCCTCCACAACAGACCCTATCAATATGGCAGGTGGATGATTATAATCCAAAGATGGGAACCGGTTATCTCGCAAACGTTTCCTTCCCAGATCCCTTTCTGGATCTCGCTTAGAGGCATTCCTCTTCACTACTGGCACGAAAAGGTGGTGCGCAACATAGGGCTCGAACTAGGAGAACTGGAGACGTACGAAGTAACCAAAACCTTAGCTCGGGTTCGAGTGATAGTAGATGGCCTCAAACCACTGATAATGGAGGCAGCTATGGATTACGATTCAGGAGAGGAAAGCATTATCTCATTGGAATATGAAAACTTAGGTAACCATTGTTCTCACTGCTACCGTCTCTCCCATCTACATTCCCAATGCCCAGAGAGAACCACTACTGCTCCCCTCCGAACAGAGGACTTTGTCTCAGAGCAACTAAAGGACCAAAGATCCTCCACACCCCCTCAGCCAAAAGCCAGAGAAACAAGAGAACCAGTTGAGCGTCACAACAAGCCGTTCCAACAACGCTTGGACCGACACGGGCGAGCCTTTGGTAATAGAATCTCCTCTACTACTTTGCACCCCCCGGGACCGCGCAACAAGCTAGCACCAAGTTCATTCTACCAGAATAATCCCCGCACTACACAAAGGCAGAAGGATAACAACCCCTATAACTACTCCTCCCCTCCATACACGAGGCGTCGACATAACAACCAGGAGGATAGACATGGAGATGGAAGTAGCGGAGAAACCAAGCGCAGATCCCCTGTTCTCCAGTGGAAAGCTAAATCACTATTACTTGAACATGAAGTTACCCCCCCAAGTGCCCCTTTTCAGCCTCCAAGACAATCAGTTGGGCGCAACTTGGAAGCTGTAGATTTCCCACCTAGTCATGAGCAACCTACAAGAGAAGAGGTGATGGAAGAGATTAGAGAGGCTACACTGCAATACATAAACTGCCCTGACCCTATGGAAAGTGCAGCAAGAAAGCAACGGGTTCTGCAGAGTGAGATGAATGGAGAGGTAGAAGAAGCAGCTACAAGAATCCTTCAAGCTTCAACATCTTCAGGAATGGCTCGATCTGAGACATTACTAATAGCAGATGCCTCAATTGCAGTAGCTCAGGTAGACACAGCAGCTGATAACTCAGCCAGGCCAGTAAGGAAACGTGGGCGCCCCCCTAAGCCTAGTGAAAGGAGAACTACTGTAAGGGTAAGCCCAAAAACCTACTCCGGCATGGGCTCAAAGAAGAGAAACTTAGCTCGACTTCAAGGTTCACCGGGGGTAACCTCACGAGCTGGAACTGCACGTGCTGGAACAAGACGGACTACTCAACAAGCCGTATCAGCCGCATCAGCCACTACACCACCAATAGTGTTGATACCGGCAAGTTCGGGGAAAAAGACGGATTTTCCTCGGCTAACTCCCGATCTTCCTTAGCAATGTTGAGCTGGAACTGCCGTGGGTTGGGGAACCCCACGACAGTCCAGCATATTAGGGAGCTGCGACGCCAAGCATCCCTAGATATCATCTTCCTCATGGAGACCAAGAATCCTAATTCATTTGTGCTTAAAGAACTTGAGTTCATGGATACGGATCAACACTTTTTAGTTCCCCCGGAGAGACCTAACAGTGGAGGACTTGCCCTTTATTGGAGACAAGATATCGACCTTCGTGTTTTATCTTCTTCAAAGAATGTAATAGACACTATTATTACTCATAAAGGAGCTACTGTCTTTGTTACCTTTGTGTATGGAGAACCGGAAGTACCTCATAGAAGTAACATATGGGACTATCTGATTGAGTTATCACTGCAACGAAACGAGGCATGGCTTCTAACCGGTGATTTCAACGAAATTGTCGACAATAGCGAGAAATCAGGGGGACCGGAAAGGGCAGAAGGTACTTTTGGAGCCTTCCGAAACATGCTCGCTAGCTGCGATCTGTTCGACCTCAAACACTCGGGTAACAGCTTGTCGTGGAGAGGCAAACGACGAAACTATATGGTTTACTGTAGACTGGATAGATCACTGGTTAATCCGGCCTGGTCTGATAGATTCCCGACTGGAAGATGTCAATATCTCAACTTTGAGAGCTCGGATCATAGACCGCTGATCACAGTCTTCGACTCAGCAAAACGACTCAAAGGGCGTCTCTTCCGGTATGATAGGAGACTTTGAGACAACATTGATGTGAGGAACTTAATCACCGAGATTTGGAACTCCAATACAGAAGCCTCGGTGAACACCCGACTGGCTATGTGCCGAAGAGCTATCTCGGACTGGTCTCGCGAACAATACTTCAATAGCAAGGAGGAGATTAGCAAGCTAAAACAAGAGCTGGAAACAGAATTGACTAACCCGCAAGGTGATGAGATTCTCATTGCTTCCCTCAACGTGAAGCTAAGAATGGCCTACAAAGCAGAGGAAGATTTTTGGCGACAGCGGAGCAGAGTTATGTGGCTATCATTAGGGGACAAGAATTCGGGCTATTTCCACGCTATAGCTAAAGGACGACAAGCTCGAAACCGTATGACGGTAATAGAAGATCAAGATGGTACAGCATACTATGAAGAAGATCAAATTGCTAGCCAGATTAGCCTCTACTTCTCTGATATTTACTCATCCGTCATTACAAGCGAAATATCTACAGAGTCAAGAGCAATTGTTGCATCAGCCATCACTCCATGCATCTCTGCCTCAACAAATGATAGAATCACATCGATACCTGAGGGACCTGAGATTAAAAACGCCTTGTTCCTCATTCATCCGGATAAAGCACCAGGCCCGGATGGCTTCTCAGCCAGCTTTTTCCACTCCAACTGGAGCACAATCGGACCTGCCTTGATTTCGGAGATACAAAGCTTCTTCAGAACCGGATATATGTTGCCTGCTTCAAACTCTACGCATGTTCGGTTGATACCTAAAGTCACAGGGGCTAAATTGGTGTCCGAGTACCGCCCAATAGCCCTGTGCAACGTCTCGTACAAGATCATCACAAAGATTCTCTCTCTCAGACTCAAGCCTATACTCCAAGATATCATCTCAGAGACACAGTCGGCATTCGTACCCGGGAGAGCTATATCCGACAATATACTCATCACCCATGAGATCCTCCATACACTTAAGACGTCGGAGGCGGAAGTTCATTGCTCCATGGCAGTAAAGACTGACATGAGTAAAGCCTACGATAGACTTGAATGGCACTTCATTGAAACAGTCCTAGAAAGGTTTGGGTTCGCAAGCACCTTTGTGAACTTGATTATGCAGTGTGTGAGTTCCGTCTCGTACTCTTTCCTTGTCAACGATTCAGTACATGGAAAGGTGATCCCATCACGTGGAATCCGGCAAGGAGACCCTCTATCTCCATATATATTCATTTTATGTGGAGAGGTACTGTCCGGACTGTGCAGGCGAGCTCAAGGCAGTGGACATCTCTCGGGTCTGAAAGTGGCCACTTCGGCTCCGCAATTGAACCATCTTTTATTCGCTGACGACACCATGTTTTTCATGGACACGGAGGAGCAGAGCTGCGCTTCATTGATGAAGATTCTACAACAGTATAAAACATCCTCCGGTCAGCTAATCAACACTGATAAATCTTCGATATCCTTCTCAGCAAAGACCCCGCAGGTAATACGGGAACGTGTTAAATCACACCTCGGGATTGCACAAGAAGGCGGAGTAGGAAAATACTTAGGACTCCCGGAACATTTCGGTCGACGAAAGAAAGATCTGTTCACAAGTATAGTGGACCGGATCAAGATCAAAGGCGCGAGTTGGGCATCTAAACACCTCTCGAGTGCGGGTAAACTTGTTATGTTAAAGGCGGTACTTACTGCAATGCCGTCCTTTGCCATGTCTTGCTTTCTCCTACCAGTAAGCTTGTGTACTCGAATTCAGTCCGCTCTTACGAGATTCTGGTGGGACTCGTCTCCGGAGAAGAAAAAGATGTGTTGGGTAGCTTGGGATAGAATTACCGCCCCAAAGGCACTGGGAGGTTTAGGGATCAGAGACATCCAAGCCTTTAACAAGGCCCTGCTAGCGAAGCAGGCCTGGAGGATCATCACGAAGCCGGAGTGCTTATTGTCAAGAGTTTTACGAGGTAAATATTGTAGTAAAGCCCCCTTCCTACAAGTAGATGCACCGAAGACTGCCTCACATGGATGGAGAGGGATCCTGGTGGGGAGAGATCTGCTTGTAACCAATCTGAGCATAGCCATTGGAGATGGAGAAACTACACGGGTGTGGAAAGACCCTTGGCTAAGTATGGACAAACCGGTGAGACCAGTTGGCCCTATGCAGGAGCAACACCAAGATCTTTACGTCGCAGACCTCCTTTGCAGAGGAACTTTGGAATGGAATCTACCAAAAGTAATGGACATCCTTCCCCAACACGTACCAGAGATATTGCGCATCAAACCGAGTGTCACAGGGGCGACTGATTCCTATATGTGGTTGGCTTCCAAATCAGGAGTGTACTCAGCCAAGTCTGGCTATTATGCAGCAACAGCAGCGGAAGCAGATGCAACAGTTGAAAACCAGCGGACCTTTAAAGCAATTTGGAATCGCAAGACCTCGCCAAAACTACAGTTGTTCTTATGGAAGGTAGTCCAAGGGGCCTTGGCCCTAGGAGAGAACCTGGCAAAGCGCGGCCTCATGGCTAATGTGCAATGCAGGTATTGCGGTGAGTTAGAAACTGCAGAACACATCTTCCTCCACTGCCCCCGTACGAGACATATATGGAGTAACACGATTTGGTCCTCAAATTTCAACCCTGCAAACTGTGACTCCTTTAGTGCAGCTCTCTTGGCGTCGGTCTCAGGTATCATGCTACCACCGTGGGGACTGGCCGGAGACATCTTTCCATGGATCGTTTGGGGCATATGGACAGCAAGAAACCTCTACATCTTCGAGAACAGAGATTCGACGCCTGTGGAGATCCTCACTAAGGCCATTCGAAACGCAAGAGAATGGCACCAAGCTCAAGCATCCATCCTACCGCAGCGGAATGTACTAACACATGCTCCGATCCAACCCATAGACCCCGCAAGTATTCTCTGTTTTACTGATGCAGCTTGGCATGCTACCTCATCTAGAGCAGGATGTGGCTGGATCTTCTTATCACAGCAGAACGACCAACTGCACCAGGGAACAACGTCTTTTGAGAATACATCTTCAGCCTTGGTAGCGGAGGCGCTAGCTATCAGGTCGGCTCTTCTCAATGCCCTAGAGGCTGGTTTCACAAGAATCTGGATTAAAACAGATTGTCAAGCACTTGTTGCTCTTATCAACTCGAAGAATCACCCGAAGGATCTCTACGGAATCTCCCGGGACATCGAGCATCTATCCCTTTCCTTTGATTGTATTGCGTTTTCTTATGTCTCTAGAAACTTAAACTCCTTAGCTGATTCACTCGCTAAATCAGCATTGTATTTGGCTACCACCAGCTACTCTTAGTTGGGCTGCAAGTTTAATATATGGTTTGGTTGTGTTCAAAAAAAAAAAAAAAAAAAAAAAGTAAAACCTCTTACAATCTCAATCAACCAGCTAATTAGTGTTTTGCCATAAAAAAAACCCAAAAATTAGTGGATACTTTTCTTAAAGTGCTGGTCCACTGGATTCGCGAACTAGCATTCTAGCACACGGGTGAAGTATTACCGAAACCACATTTGAGTTTCTACACTGGTGCTAACTTGTACAGCTTAATCTTGTTTCATTTGTGATCCAAACTCATTCTTCAAAATCATTAAAAAAATTCGCCACTTTGATTGTGCTTGTTCATTAGTGAAAATGCATAAGCCTGTGAAGGCAGACAAGCAGAAGAGTTGTAGCAAATGTCAGCTTTCGTTCACATAAATTCTCTCAGAACTCGAATACATATAACTAGTTCTCTCACACAAGCTTTAGATCACCACCAATACACATTTTGTCTTCACTTTGTCTCTTAAGGTCATGAGGCAACCAAAGGTTGCACATCTATATGAGTATTCTTCTATACATCGCTTAACATTTGGTTTCATCATTTTCTTTTTTTCATTGGCGATTAGATCTACACGTTCATAGAGTAAGACTGAAACGTGCCTGCATATAGTGATGTTATTTTTCAAAAACATCTAAATTTGGGATCATTAAAATTGAATGAAAGCCAGTTTTAATCAACTTCTTCAACAGTTATTAGTTACAAATAAAAAATTTGTAACTATGACATCAGATCCTCAGAAAATATACTCATATTTATGCTCTAATACATCTCTAGAGATTTGATTCAACATAAGGAAACATTAAAAATCGATGGGAACACTACACTCCAAATTAAAATCATTCAGAGAAATCTATAAATAACACTGGAAATGGTAAACATAATCGTGACATAAAGTGGAAAGTACTCATCCAGAGTCTAGGGAAATATATGAAACGTCTTGTAAATGGCTCTCGTGATTGTGCTTTTGCAAAAAAAAAAATGGCTCTCGTGATTGTGGTTGTCATCAAATATAAAGAGAAAGCAAAAACACTCATGTCGACATCTACGGTTTCTTTAATTTGCCAAACGAATCATCAGTTCTCACATGTATCTTTTTGTGCCCACTCAACATTTTTCCAAAGTGTATCGTATGCCTTTATTTATTTATTTTTTACTATCGTATGCCTTAATTTAATTGGCAATAAATTCTTCAAAAAAACTAGAAACTCGGTATGTATTTTTTTAAATAGACAATAGTAAATGAGTTATTCTTGGGTTCAATTTATAGGGTGAACCTCTAGATTCACCAATTAATAGAATTTCATTATTTCAAATTCGATATATTTTAAAAATAAAACAAAATATTGTCAAATTATATTATGTTTTTAAAATAAAAAGGTAAAAAGAAATAAATAAAAAATAATAATAATTAAAAAAAAATATTTTTAACATTATAAAAATAACTAAACCCTAAATCTTAATCCCTAAAACCTAAACACTTGGGTAAACCCTAAACCCTTGGATAAATCTTAAACTCTAAATCAAAAACACTAAACACTAAAACACTCAAGGGTATCGTATTTAGGGTTTAGGGTTTCAGTGTTTAGTGTTTTTGATTTAGAGTTTATGATTTATCTAACGGTTTACACAAGGATTTAGGATTTCAAATTTAGAGGTTAGGGATTAGAATTTACGGTTTAGTTTTTGCTGATGATGTTAAAAACAAAATTTTAATTTTTTTTTTCTGCAACTACTATTTTTTCTTAACTTTTTATTTTAAAAACATAATATAACTTGACAATATTTTTTTTACTTTAAAAAATATATTGAATTTGAAATAATAAAATCTTATTGGTTGGTGAACTTAGTGATTCACCCTAGGGGGTGAACCCAAAAATAACTCATAGTAAATAACCGTTACATTTGATTTTGGAAAGAAACAAAACATTTGATTTTGGAAAGAAACAAAACATTCAACTAGGTAATAACCCGCGTCTTATGCGGGATGTGACTATTAGTTTCACTATTTTTAATAAAAACACATTAAATATGTTTAGTCTGTATATCGGTTCGGTTTTAAGTTACTTTTGTTTTTTAATCTCCTAAAATATAACTATTATTTTAAATTAATATTTTTTTGGTTCAAATCAAAAGAATCAAAATTTATAAATATTTTTCTCAACTTTATCCGAAAACAATAAAAATAATATATATATATATAGTTTAGCTTTTGATTCGTTATTTGTATTGATTCAAACCGAAAAATCAAAAGTTTTATTTGAACCATTCATGTGACATTTATATTAAAAAATAGAAAATATATAGTGTGAACACATTTATGAATATAGTGTAAACGCATTAACATACTTATTATCAAATTATTGTGATGATATCACTTTTATGTGTTTATTATAGTGTGAATGTATTTATTACAACGCTTCTCCTTTTAATATATAAGGGATGTTACATTGTGTCATAGGACTAGGAGTAATATTAACTAAAAAACTTTTTAAATATAGTGATACAATTGTGTTATAGGAGTAATATCAATACTATTAAATTAGAAACATGACCTATTGATAAAGGTTATGTCCAATTTATTTTATAATAACTTCTAATTAATTATCTAAATATATTACATTGTGTCGTAGAAGCACCGTGGCCTAGTGGTCAAGGTTTAAAGGCTTATACACCCAGGTCTGGGGTTCAAACCCCAGACAACGCAATTTCTACAGGAAGAGGTATGGGCTTCAATTCCCGGAGAAGGCGAATTATGCAGAAAATTAGAGAAAATGTTTACAAGAGATCTTAAGCATGGCGCAAGGAGTACCGTCAGGAATGGATCTCATAGGGCTACTCAGTGTGATGCAGTCAGGCGTAAATCTTCATAAGGCAGGTAGAATTGTCGGCTGTAATATCATCTATGTAATATTTCTCATAATTTGTAATAACATAATTAACGAGACAAAAAAAAAACTACCCATTATGTGGGGCCCAACATTATTTACGTTAATAGAACTTACAGTCCTTTAGTGATCAAATCTTATTGGCTAAGTTCAATTTTTAATTTCCAAAGATTTAAGTTTTTCTATTGCAGTTGTCCCAAAAAAACTTTTACTATTTATACACTTTTTGTCACCTTGAACTTAATGCAATGGTAAAGACACAAAAACATACAAAACTTTTATGACATTACTATCACTATATATGAAATCATATCATGTAAAATTTAATGAAAATATTTTATCTATTTATACTATTGAATTACTAAACAAAATTGTAATTATACTTTATTATTAAAAAAATTAATAACTGTTTAGTAATAAGTGTAAAATTAATGTGTAAAATGGTTATGTTACAAGCGTGTAATTATGCAACATCACAAATTCAATACAATTATCAAAACCAATTATTATTAATTAAAAAAATATTTTATACAAATATGATATAAAGAAAAACAAATTAACGTAGACAATTTATCTGGATCCAAAGACTCAAACCGGAACCGACTCAAAAATACAGGTTCGGGTCCATGCTAAAATGCCTATTGGTTCTTTTTTAGACTTGCGGGTCTCTGTTCGGGTCTGAGTGTACCCGAGACCCGATCGGGTACCCAACAAATCCAAAAATTATTGTATATATTAAGTTTATTTAGGTGATTGGATATTTTTTTGGTATTTCAGATGTTTTTTAAGTTTGGGATTCTGATTTTTGGGTATAATTTCAGGTTTTAGGTAAAATTTTAGATATTCATAAAATATAATTTGGGTAATCAACTAAAATTTCAGATATCTTTAAGGTTTTTGGATCTAATTTTGGGTAAATTTTCTGGTATTTTTGCAATTCTTTGGATATTTTTAGGGTTTTCGGGTATTTTCCAGTTTTTAGATCCAGTTTAAGTAATTTAGGTCTTTTTGGATCTTAATACCTGAACCAACCCGAACCAAAATATATCCAAAATTCAAAATATTTTATCGGTATTAAAATTATCATTCCAAACCGATCCGAATCTGACAAGACTGATTCAGAATTGACCCAAAACATTATAAATACATATATGGGTTCAAATTTTCAAGACCCAAAGGTCTGAGGATCAAGATGCTCATGCCTAATACAAATATAATTATAAAAATACAAATATAAAAATTAAAATTAAAATTTTAAAAATATATAAAGCGACAAATATTCGCTTACATATTAAACCAGGCGATGGCTTGTGCCTTGCACGATCATCTTTAGAATTCGTAAATCTCATCCTGTAAGTAAGTAGTAGCTAAGCTCGAATGCATATGAATTTATTGAATAAATTTAAGAATACAATTAGAAATTTTAAAATATCATATACACGTCTATTATTCACTATGCATAATAATTTGTGAATTAATAAATATTATATTATCAAATCTAAAAATTATCGATAAAAGTAACCGCATCATATGCGGGCAACCAACTAATGTGAAATTTAAACACCTTTGTGATGTATAAAAGAGTCAAACGACTAATACGATTATGGTTGGATATTACATCTTATTCCTTTTACGGAATACATAAGGAAAGAAACTTGTATTTAAATAAAAAAATGGTTATGCATATAGGCTATAGCAATTGCTTTATTTTAACTTTTAATCAAACTATATATCATATAGGCAATGTCCTATTAGACGGTTCAGTTCCTAAGGTGCTGGACTGGACTGTATGCCGCTTCTTCGCCAGCAAGGAGCGAGAAAACAAAGTGGGCTGTAATGATGTTAGAATTTGCACCAATTTCTATCATTACTTCATTTAAATATACCATACATTCAGTGGTTAAGGTTTTGTGTTTGCTTTCGTAACAATCTTTACTAGATTTTTTACCCGCACATCCGTGCGGATAGATTTTCATTTAATAAATATATAACAGATACCATCGCGAAACTTTAAAAGATATTTACATTTTAGTATTATATATTGTATAAAGCTATAATGTTATTGGTTATGTTTCTTATTCGATATTATTAATGTATAATGATTTGTTTTATATATTTTACTTTATTATTAATTGTTATTATATATTAATATATTTTCGAGTTTGGTAAAATAAATTCATAGTATGAAATAAAAAAATGAGAATCTCCTTCATTTTTTCTAATTTTTACAGACTGAATACAATATATTTTAAAATTTTATTTAGTTATACTATAAAACTGATATTTTCTTAGCATAATTTATATTTCTATGTTATTTATTTTAGTATATTGTGGGATTTTATAAGTAAATAAATTATAATAATACTATATTACTAATTATGAAATCAATCGCTGCATTAATTTAAAAATATTTTAAAATTTTATTAAGATTTTGTTAGGTTTTTTAACATATTTTGTTATAAGTAAAAATAAAATTTAAATTTACAGTTAAAATTTATTTATTAATATCTATATAATTTATAAGATTTTTTAGAAATGTTATATATTAAATAGATTAACTTAAATAGTTAAATAGATGTAATTGATGAAATAGACCTAGTATGATTTTTTTATGGTATTTCTTTTAATAAAGAAGATATAAAATATAATTATAAAATTTAAAATAGCATACACTTTTATTTTATTTTGTTTCATAATAAAAATTTATTTAAATTAATGTATAATAGTATATATTATTAATTACGAAATTAATCAATGGTATTACTTTTAATAAAATATTTTAAAATTTTTAGAAAGATTTTGTTAGATTTTTTCTCAACATTTTGTTATAACTAAAAATAAAATTTAAATTTACAGTTAAAATTGATTTATTATTAATATCTTTATATATTGAATATATTAATATAAATAATTAAATAAATGTAATTAATGAAATGGACATAAATAAGGCTAGTATGACTTTTTTATGGTAGATAAAAATGGTACTTCTTTTTTAATAGAGAAAATTACACACAACACGTCTTTAGTTAAGAAAAATGTCAATCTAACAAAAAAAATTCTTAGTAAATGGAAACTTGTTTTAAGCGAGTCAAAAATTAAAAATGATTATTATAATTAATTATTCAGTTAAAAATAATTAATTATTTAATATTAAAATAATTAATTACTAAAATTGATAATATAATTAAAATGTTTATTATATGAATTTTGTATTTTAGCATGTTTTCAAAAGAAAATTAAAGGAAATCTGTAATATGTAAAAGTGTTAATAATTTAAACTTGTATATTTTATTTAAAAACTAATTTGTATTACATTGTGGATTTAGAAGCCCATATAAATAAAACAAAAGGTAAGTGTTCTTTCTTTTTTGGAACGCAACTTTTATAAAATCATCAGAGTTATGCAGTAGGAACTGCTACAAGGTCCAAAAAATCAAAACCTAATTTGAATCCAAACAAAAACTAATTTAGATCCAATAAAAACAATATTGGACTTAAGGACCGGACAAAAAACAATAATTTTATAAATAGCTGCATGAATAAGAATTGAACCGGATTTAGCCGGTGTAAGAGGAAGCATTATCGACCAACTGAGATATTGTCAGCTCTCTCGCTACGACAACAATCAACTAAAGTAACAATTTGCTAACTTGAAACCGTCCCGACCAGTATTGAGACCAGAGCCGATCCTTGTTTTGTTGAGGCTACAAGCTAAAAAAAAATAATGTGGCTCGTTGGGTTTGAACCTTTCACCTCTTATGTAAGATGGAAGACATTTAACCACCGGACTAAAGTCACTCACATTTATTTTGTGGCCGATACTATAGTTAATAATATGAAAGCTAGAAGCCCATGCTTCATTGGCTTCAGCCAAGGCCAGCTCTGATTGAGACAAGAAATCATCAAGATTTTGTATAATGAGACACTAGTTTTTCACTACAATGAGGTCTAAAAATTGTTGGATATTATACCACTTTCCGATTTGAGCATCAAAATTACACCATTTTCAATTTTGAAAATGTTATACTTTATAGTCTTGGCGAATGAGATTAAAAATGACGATAAACTAATCCGAATTAAAAAAAAAATTAGAAACGAGTCTACGTCTATGTAATATTTTTTAATATGTAAGCGAATATTTGTCGCTTTATGATGTATATTAACATGTAGATGTGCAACCTTTGGTTGCCTCGTGACTTTAAAGAGACAAAGTGAAGACAGAAGGTGATATAAAGCTAGTGCGGAAGAAAAAGTTATACGTATTTGAGGTTTGAGAGAACTTTAGGTGAATGATAATAAGTTATGGTTGGTTATAAAAAGTTATATATATTATGTTTGGTGGTATAGTCCTTTTTTTGTTTGGATTTTTTTTAAATGTTTTGTCATTGGTGGTATAGTGGAGAAATTAAAATTGTACATATCCCACACCATTTACAAAATTGTAGAAATATGGATGAAATATGCTAGAAAATATTTTGGGTATTTATGAATTGGCTGGAGTACTTTATTTACCAGGGGTGTAGCTCCCGCGCTTGGGGTTGTTGATGTAATTATTGCCCTCTCGAAGTGATGTCGTGTTTGCGAAGTTTGTGTTTCATTGTTGTCATTGATTCTAAAGGTTTGTATTGTAATAAGGTTGAGGTAAGGTGATGAATTGTGCTATTTTTCTGTGGTTCGTGTTGTATAGGCAGAATAGTTTACATGGTTGAATTTATTTGATGTTGTATTTATTTTTAAATAATGTTCATTCTCCTAAATTTGTAGATATTTGTGTTATTTTTTATAATTTGTAATTGATCATAACTTGTGTGAAAATTGGTGTAAGTGGTTGTTGTGCCTTAACAAGCCAAAAATATAATGAAGTTTTTTATAGAAAGATGAAAATGTACGGCTCGGATCAACACTGGACATTTAAGCCCAATTCATAAGAAAATGTAAGTCAACAGTTGATGGTGATATTGTTTCCTTTGTGTAGCTTGGAAGCGATTTCTGAATTTTCCTGATGTATCTATGTTGTATTATTTGTTGGAGGGTTTATTTGTACTTGTTTTTATAATAAGTTGTGAATTTGTAAGGTATAACTGATAATCCATTTTGTACTGATAAAAACTGCTTTTTTTCTCGCAAAATTAACTTTAAGCATATAATGGATGTTTAGATTGGAATTTGTCTAATCTTTGATTTACAACATCTGATCGGTACAATTATAAAATAGACATAGGGCTCAAGCATGATTCACCATTTTCTCCTATTTTGATGTTCAATTGTTTTCATCTCATCGTTTTTATTAACTGACATAAAGTCATCAAAACAAAAATAGCACGCAATACATTATTTATGCTCTTCTTTCTTATATACATCTCGGCCGCATTGCACCTACCGTATTCCAAAGTCTTTCGTTCGAATGCATTTACTCTATTTATACGTACAAATTGATGAGGGACAATTTAAAATGATGATCAGTCACAATTTCTATCTATAGCGACTAAACCAACATAGGTATAATTCAAATGTATATTGACCACTAAAAATGATTTTCATGTATTTTTCTTGATCATAAACTCATAACTCTCGTAGTTTTTTTTTAAATCCAATTTTTTTTGACAAAATATATTATTTAAACTTCTAATAAAAAACAAAGATATACCATCATGGACACACAGAAGAAACATCATGAACATATAGAAGAAACTAAAGATCAGAGAACATTGACATGAAAAATATAAAACATTTTTGTAAGATCAAGACCCGATTATTTATAATTGAAAGCCTTGCTAAGACACAATCTATATTCAAAAAAAAATTCGGCCGTACTGGGTTTGAAACACATATCAGACTAGTTATATTAAATTTTTAGTTATACAATAAATTTTCCCTGTTAAGTATCTTTGACTCATAAAATTATGTGTTGATCATTTAAGAGTAGGATGATATTTAACTAACAAACCCCATTTATAATCATTAAATAAGAAACAAATAGAACATAAATACACATATGAGTCGCACACTCTTATATTTTCAATTCATAAGGACAGCACAATATATAATGCTTCCTGACAATGTCCTGAGAGCTAATTGCTTTGTCTCCTTTGTCAAATGAAAAATGTGCCTCCGAAATCCTCCCAATAGACACAGAGGCTTTAATGCTTTTAACATGACGAGTCAAATTTTTGGGTGCCTTTTAATCTTGCTTGGAGGAGATGCAGCCATGGTCTCTCTTGATGTAACTACAACAAAACAGTGGTCATCAGCAGTTTTGAAGAATGGTTTTAAGTAGTTAGAAGAAGATATGAGAGGCTTCTGATGACATGCTAACCTTCAGGCTGGCTTTGTACAGCAGGTTCTTGAGTCTGAATTTGATCCTCTGTTTGGCTTTTACCAGGAGACGAAACTTTGAGCTGGTCTTCAGTGATCTTGAGGTAATCCTCGGTTGTGTAAGCTTTTGGTGATTCAGCATCATCTGCTTATTTCAAGGAAATCACCTTCACTAAAACTCCATTCATGAATATGAATATGGAAAACAATAACAGTAGTTACAAATTGGCCAATATAAAAAATTTAAATTTACTAAACCGGGCGCATCAAAGTATGCCTGCAACATACCCAAATATTGTTCATTAGATCACATCGTCTGGTCTGTCAGAAAAAAATAAAAGAACCAAACATGTAGCCAACTAAACTCGTTGGGCATGAACTGAAAGACCAAACCTTCAACAACAAAAAAAATATTACACGAACTGCACACTGCTAAACCCTCAATGCGTAACTTGCAGACCACAGAAAGTCACAAATTAATTTATTTATTTTATTACACTATATCAAAATTTATAACTTTTGATGATCTATAAATAGATACTAGTTTTATATGATTTGGACATATACGAAAAAGTATCATAAGTTTTAAACATTTTCAGTCAAATTATATTATATTTTTATTAAATATTTCATACAGTTTCAACTCTAACTATTTTTATTTAATTTTATAACTATTTGTCTTTAAAAAAACAGTTGTCTATGTTTGAACTGTTATTACTAGTTACAAAATCAGAATGCAAAATATGAAACAAATAAATAGATAAGGTGTTGATTTTTTTTTTTTTATAAAAATTATTGTGAAATATAAATATTAGATGTATATATGGAAGAAAGAGAAAATGATGTGTTAAGGTAAAAGTGTAAAATAGGATGTTGAAAAAACTAAACCAATGTACATAGTCTAAGAAGTTTATATTTTGTTTTCATCTACTCAGTGAGCTTTAATTGCTTGAGACGTACTAATGAACTGGAAGAGATGCGTCAGAGGCTGGAAGCAAGAAAGATGCTTGTGGAGAAGACATCAATTGCTTGTAAAGTCACTACACAAGATGTTAAAACGAAAGAGGATAGTCTGAGTGCAGAGGTGAGATCTTTGCTAGTTGGCGGCACAACGCTTTCAATCGCTAAAAGCAAATTGCAGGTACGATCTCATTCAACTGTCTCTTGGTTTTGTTATTAGTTAGTGATTTTGGGCGAGTATATATTGTTCGTGCTATGACCAATTGGTGAATGATTGACTACCTTATACAGTATGTTCTAAAATCTAATCACTCAATTTCTAGAAAAAAATTTTTTTTAAGAACCTCTAACAAGAGTTCTCCCATTTAACCATGAAAAAATCAATTACACTAACAAGAGTTTTAAATTTTTCAAATCACCCAATTAACTATAAAATTATTTATTCTCTTTTCAGATAGAACAAAATGGTATGGCCAATATGAAAACATCCGAGTCCGACTATATAAAATTGTTGATTCTCTTTTCATAACTGATTCTCGAAATGGCCTTTTCATCTATTTAAAATTATTATAGTTACAAAGGGAAGCTATGAGAAAGCTATGAATCTCTGGTACTTTCAACTTTATGATTGTATTCCCGGCTGAGCACAACATTCTTATGCACCCATTTCACATATTAGGTGTAGTTGGTGTATTCAGTGGTTCCTTATTTAGTGTTATGTATGGTTTTTTGGTAACTTCTAGTTTAATTAGGAAAACCACAAAAAATGAATCTGCTAACGAAAGTTATAGATTCGGTCAAGAAGAAGAAACTTACAACATTGTAACTGCTCAAGAGTTTTAAATTTTTCAAATCACCCAATTAATTATAAAATTACTCATTCTCTTTTCAGATAGAACAAAATGGTATGGCCAATATGAAAACCTCCGAGTCCGACTATATAAAATTGTTGATTCTCTTTTCATTACTGATTCTCGAAATGGCCCTTTCATCCATTTAAAATTATTATAGTTACAAAGGGAAGCTATGAGAAAATGAAGATTTTTCATGACACAACATGAGTTTGGAACCAAGCCAACTTCAGGAAGCTTATCTTCTTCCATTGTCTTATTTCATTAATTAACTCATACAGAACAAAAATATGGAAGTCCAATTTGAAAACACCCGACTATATGTGAGAATAAACGAAGCTGTGATGCGTCAGAATAATCACAAGTAGTAGTAGTAAGCATTCATAGTAGATTAAGGAGATGAAACTCCGATATGTGTCAAAAGGGCTACAAAACCAGAGGCCTTTTTGGTCACGGCAATAAATAAACCAAAGAGTTTTCAAACCATAACATAAAGAAGAGAGAGCCCCAAAAGACTAAAGTTGGGGTTAGACTAGATAGAGAGAGAGAGACAGATAGTCAGAGACCAACTTAAAAGTCAAATCAGGTCTTTTATTTACTGATCTACCGTTACCCACGAGCCACTTGATGACGACGCTCCTACGTTTGGTTTGCATCCCCATGCATCATCATCCCCAGTGTTGGTTTCCCAGCCTCCACCAGTGTTGGCTTCCCAGCCTCCACCAGTGTTGGCTTCCCAGCCTCCACCAGTGTTGGCTTCCCAGCCTCCACCAGTATTCTTGGAACTAAAATCCCAGCTACCCCAGTATCCTCTTCGTCCACCAAACCCACGACCGCCATCACCTAGACTGGACCAGCTTGGACCCCCACCACCATAGTTGTTGTTCTGGCTACCCCAAGCAAAACCACAACCATCCTGTTGACCCCAGCTTGATCCAACGACCTGGTTGCCCCAGTTAGATCCCCCACTAGAATAATTGTCCTTCCCCCAACTTGATATGCCATCGTTTGCCCTACCCCAGTTAAAGCATTCGCCAAATCCACCAACAGCATTCGCTTTAGCCCAGTTTGAACCGCCAATGCCAGCATCCCATCCTCTTCTTCCATCAAACCCCCAACCACCAAGCTGTTCAGAACTGCCATAACCTCGTTTGCACCAGTATGGAACCTGTCCACCATCTTTGTTCTCCTTAACCCAAGCAAAACCACCACCATCATGCTTGACCAGGTTAGATCCTCCAACTAGTTCAGCGTCTTTCGGGATCCGATGTGTTCCCCATAACAGTTTAAGCATCTGACCGTTGACATCAACCCATGAGGAGTGCTCTAGCATGGCCTTCTCTGCAGCTTGGCGGGTTGTGTAGGTGAGAAAAGCACAGCTCACACCTCTCATGCCAAAGTAGACAATAGACTCGATTTCTCCATAAGGAGAGAAACGATCACGTAGGTGCTCCTCCTGGACATTGGAGTTGAGACGACGGAGGTAGAGGGTTTTGACGGTTTGATCCCTAGGTGGATCCAAAGGGCCCATGTAAACCATTTTAAACAGTAAATCAACGGTTCCCGGATCTGGATTTGGATCACTTAAACTGCAGAAAAAAAAAAAGTTCATGTTAAAACAGAGAAGAAACATCACAAAAGTGTGTTTGAGAAAGAGCGAGCTTACCCAGTAGTACGATGAGCATTTGAGTTTCTGGGAAAACTATGTGAGAAAGGACATTCATCACCAGCACTACACGTGCGACCCGATTCGAAGAAACCGCAAATCGCTGGTCGGTTCATCCTAAACCGATCAACTTGGCTCTGCATATAAACACCAAGTTTGCTCTGCATATAAACAACCAAGCAGCAAAATAAGATTAAAACCTCTTTTTTTTTTGTGCGAACACCAATCTATGATTAAAACCTAATCATATATCGTTCTAAGCAACCCATTCATTATATATTAAAACAATTCCGATCCAACACACACAAAATTTTCAAAACCCTAAACATAGACGAAGAGTAGCAGATAAAACATCGACAAGGTGAGATCCACGAAAGTTATTACCTTTGAGCGACTCAAGATCCGGTTCCTCTGATCCTTCATTCTCGACGCCTTCTCCTCTCTTACAAGCCCAATGGCGAAATAGGCGACGGCTCTTTCCTTACGAAGCGACAATCTTAACTTCGGATGAACCTAATATATATACGCGACGGCTGCTATTTCTTCATTAAATGCCCTTACGGGCCTCTGACCTAGTGTGTCTCAGCCCATTTAAGTGTATACCTTATCAAACTAAAATCTTCATCATTAAAAAAAATATATATAATCAAACATATTTTTCCCTAAAATAAGAGTATTGGTTTTATTAAAACAAGTAAATGAGTTTCTAAAATATGTGATATTACACAACTATATAGTAATCTTATATATTTTAATAAAGTTGAAGTACCATTTTGAATTCACCCTTAATATTTACCAACTTGTGCCACTCTTTTTAATTAAATTTTTTTAACATACACGATTGGGCTCAAAATCTTTGCAAATGGGCTCAAAGTCAAATTGTTCCATTAAATTCATTAGGCATTAACTTTTTTTCGTGTTATTTGGTTGATCTGAACCGAATTTAACCAATCGTGTGTGTTTGGTTATCAAAACCATTATAAATAAAAAAATCGATTTATATCAAATGTATTTTAATATATCTATAGATTTAATTCACTGATCATGGCATTAGCTATAATGGAATGGTTTGCTAAACCATTTATTTATATATTATACAAAAGGAAGATTTAGAGAGTTATTAGGTATTTCTTTCAGTATATTTCCCTACTATTAAAACTACATTGCCAAAATTTATAAATACTCGAATGAGATTTAAATCTATTGACATCTTACATTGTTGTGTAAGTGCAAGCATTACATTATTGTGTTTTGACATGTCTATATATTTAATTTAAAACTAGCACCCGGAGAGTCAAAATCTAAGTATACTTCTTAAAGAAACAACTTAACTAAGATATTTTTGAATAACTCTTACAAAAACAGGAGAAAATAATAATGTAACCGCTGCTTAAATACATACACAATACAAATAGATAGTTTAAACATAACAATATTTCTATTATTGTTATGAAATGAAAGTATTATTATAAAAAGAGGAAGCCAAATTTTAAAATCACTCTTGCACTAACAGTCATAAATGAATATAAGAACTGTGCGATTCCTTGCTTCTATTGATGTTGATCTACTTGATTCTTGATGTATGAACTATAGAATGGAAACGAGAACACACACAAGCTGATTATCCAGGTTCACCCCACTCCTCCAAATTGGAGATGCCACTATATCTCCTAGGGCTGAGCCTTGATCAGCAATCCACTACTTAGCTCTAATCTTGAGTTTGGATTACACTAACAGTACCAGAAATGACTAATGCACACACTAAATAAGAAGTGTAGATTATCAGCTTATACAATCGTTTTTAAGTAGAAGAGGAAGTCAAAGATAACCTTTGACTTGGATATACAAAAGCATGAAGTAAGCTACTGAACCACCAAAACAAAAAAAAAACAAGCATCACCACCAAAAGTAACGCTCAGAAACCAACACATTCTAAAGATGAAGATGGTTACTTGCAACCGAGAATCAACAAAATAACAGTCAGCCACCACAAAAGGCACCAAAATAAAAGTGCAAAAGGAAATGCCTTTTCAAGCTTCTCAGCATATTCTTTACAAGAGAAGAGTATATCTTGCTGCTGGTGCGTCTCTTCTCTGTTCGTTTGCTTTGCTTGACCCTCCAAATTGCTAATATCCGCTAGTTTTCTCCTCTGTGCACTGCTCATCAAAGATTCATTACGAATACAAACCTCTGCATAAATTTCACCACTGTGTTAGCAAAACCCCCAACACTAAGGTCAGAGCTAATAACAATCTCACCGAAACGAAATCAAAAACCCTAAATTCCAATAAAGGCATTAGTCGCGAGCAGCGAATGGGACGCGAGCGAGGATAGAGATATAATAATCCAATAGAAAAGACTCATAGGTGACCCCAAAGTTTTCGAATTTGATCGAAAAGGGGCAAAATACGAAAAAAGGTCTCACGAGATGAGAACAGTCAAATCCGGATAAATTACAAAGAGAAATCGAAAATGAGAAGAAGTAAGATTTTAAATTCGAACCTTCAGCAGCATAATTATCGCCGTCGAGAACCGTGGCGGAGCTCATGGTGGAGGCGGGGACGAGAAACCCTAAGTATTAAGGACTGGATCGGATTTTGGAATTTGAATCGAGGAGGGAAGACGAAGCAGAGTGAGCGGAGTGTAGGGTAAAACCGTCAAATTTTTATGCGATTCTTACTGAAACGACACACTACTTGTCGTTTTGATATATGTAGTGATTCGAATTATTCTTTGTCATCACTCTAAATATATTCCGAGCTGTTATGAAAATTTCATAACTTGAAAGTTACTTGAAAGTTTTAAAATACTAAAACTATGATTGCCTCGTAGCTTGCTATCTTTTAACAAAAAAAAAAATATGAAGTAGTTAAATTTATTCTATTTTTCCCCTCTTTCTTTTCTTTTCCCTTTTTAAGTTTTGTATCCTCTATGACTCTATGTTTTCTTTTTTATCTTTTACTTTCGAAGATATAATTGACAGCTTAATAATTGCACCAAAAATCTATCATTATTTTTACAAACTAAATGATATACAAGCATCCTTGACAAAAAAAAAAAAATTGATATACCAGCATCATAGTTAGATTCTTAAATGGGTCACTCTAAATAGAGGAGCCCCAAGGAGAGGTTTGGATTGCATATTTTGCTAGTTAGAGCCATTTTTTTAGCAGACTTGGAGACCTTTGGAGATAAGTATCTGATGGTGCCGAGTCTTTGTTCCCGAACAGCCAGTTGCAACCTACCCTAATGAACCAACAAATCCATGGGAAGACTGTGATTCTATATGGAGAGAGAAGTGAAATTGTGTCAAAATCATTGGTACGAACGCTACGTTGAGAGAGAAGTTTGATTGGAGATCATAGTTTCAATCCATAGTCGGAAGAGGTGTTCAAATCCAAAGTAGCTCATTTTCTCACCACCATTTTGTATCAGAATGTCTCCCAACATAACTATTATCTTTAACTGAACTAAAAGAATCATAATTCATCTCAAGTTTCTAAACAACAAAATTTTATCGATCTACAGCCTTGCTCATGCTCGTACTTGTATTTTCACGTCAGAGGTATTCACCTAATCAGATATAGAACATAGAAATGTTATATTTATTGCAAGTTTAGATTAATAATTCGTTTATATTTATTACCATATTTAAGAAACTTCTGTTTTCTGATTTGGCTGGTCTTTTTCAGAAAGATAAGAGGAGAAAAAGAAGGGGATGTTTATAATGGTGGCTCATAAGAGGGTCCATATACTCAAGAGGACATCTATCACCAGCTTCTTCGGGCCTTAACCGTCCTTTCAAACAAATCCTCTCCAGAAGGAGACAATGTCAATGCAATACGTTATTGTCTGTTCATTCAGAGTTTACAACAATATAGGTAATGAAAATGGGAAGAGGACACACTAGATAACAAA
Source organism: Brassica napus (assembly GCF_020379485.1). Classification (NCBI taxonomy): domain Eukaryota; kingdom Viridiplantae; phylum Streptophyta; class Magnoliopsida; order Brassicales; family Brassicaceae; genus Brassica; species Brassica napus. The sequence goes on from NC_063443.1 coordinate 18,897,119, forward strand.
CCTTGCGGTTTCTTTAGTTTCTATAGCACGCTATTACTCCAGAAAATCTCCTACAAGATATTATTATCTAATCGTATCAGACTGTCACGGCTAAACAAAAGTGTTTACATGGTTTGTGGTTTCAGTTTCCTAAGAAAGTTTCAGAATTTTGATGCAACGCTAATCATTCATTGTGTAATTAAGCTGTTGTGTTCAAACATATGTCAAAGGGCAAAGGAATTGAAAACCCCAAAAGATGAACAGAGACTAATATGTTTTGCCAAATCCAAATCAAAATCCTGAGCAAATCTTGGCAACAAAAACAGTCTACAAACTAAGAACTAAGTTAAGGATCAACCCTTATGTCTCCTCGATTCCCTGCATAGGTAGAGAAGTGAATAGTGATTTCACAGTGAGTGCTCTGAACTCGGAACGTGCCACCTACACAGTTCACCAGAACCTCCGGGTAGAAATGTGGCTCCTCCACGTGCATGTAGGTGTGTCCACTCCGGAACACTTCCAGGCTGATCACTGCGCCACACTCACCACACTGATAATCGAAGTTGATTACTCGAGGATGCCAAAAGGAGTCCAAAATGGTTGGTAACTCTGACATTCTGCAAAAAAAAAAATCAGTATATAAGAATGGAAAGATAACAATTTCAATACACACATAGCAGTAGAGAGAAAGCATTAGCGATTGAATCTACCACATGCTTTTTATGAAAAACTGGAACTTTGAGCTCTATTCATGCTTTTTATGAAACAAGAAGCAATAAAAACTGGAACTTTGAGCTCACCACAGGTCACAAAAGAAACATGCTTTTTATGAAAAACTGGAACTTTGAGCTCACCACAGGTCACAAAAGAAACATGCTTTTTTATGAAACAAGAAGCAATAAAAACTGGAACTTTGAGCTCTATTCATTATCCCTTAAAATTAGGGTTTCAAGATTCAAAATCGCAGCGATAGACTCTCACAGGCTAATCTTTTATATAATGGGAAAGGACTACTAGGTATAAGAGAAAGATGGAAGAAGCTCTCACTACGTAAGATTACCTACATCACACCCAGAAACTCATCTATCTAATCCTCAGCAAAACACAGGTGCATCAAAAGACAGATCCAGCGACTCAAAACGAGATACTTGAAGATATATTCCGAAACCCAGAATAAAAGAATAAAGAACAACAGAAAAAGAGTAAAGCTTTACCTGAGAGGAAGGATTTGCTTTCAATCTCTGATTCTTGCTTGCTTCGACGAAAAGGCGAGGTTCTTGGGATGTGAACTTTGTTTGTTCGCCAAGACAGACAAATATAGAAGATTTTATTTTACGAGGAATTTGCTATCAATTGGGCCTTTACTGTTGTATAGCACGAAGCCCATACTCTAAGATAAAGCCCAGTAGTAGATCATAACGGTCAAACGTTTCGTACTTCAAATTTTGAAAAAAAAAAAACATGTTGTACCTGAAATAAAAATAAAATGTGACACTTGTAATGATCAAACAATAAAAGACATTAACATTTTTTTACATTTGTTTTACTAGAATTTAGATAAAAATATTAAAAAAATGTGTCAATACTAATAATGTTTTCGATTGCAAGAACAATAATATTTAAGCTAAAGTACATAATTTTGGGTTTTTGAGCCAGTCCTAACCCAAATGGGCTTAGATCCATAAAATCCAAAGTCTCCGAAAGCCCCAATTTTTTGGGCTTATAAAACTAAATCCAAACTCGATAAATTTTAGGAGTAGACGAGTTCAAACTCCAAGAGTCAATCCTAATTAACATGTCTAACTGCTATTTTGGATTTTTTTTATCCATTATGTTATATGTGTGTTGATTGGATTTAGGAAAGCTCGAGATTGTGCAACAAATGGAAGGATGGATACTAATGATAGGTTAAGGGTAGCCGGTTTATGGCACTTAATGCACATTATTCCTCAATCGCTTTTCAGTAATTAAATTCCTCAAAGATAAATCATAAAAAATCCTCAACTAAACATTATGTGTAATAATCCTTCAACTTTAATTTCGTTAACGTATGTTATCTTTCGTTTAAAAAACCATAACGGATGGTGACATATGATAACAGTTTATAAGGTGAAGATTTATAATGTTATTAACTTAGTTGAGGTTTTTTTACGATTCAAAAATCATTTTAATTTTTTTTTATCATTTATACATTGTTTTAGATTGATATAAACGTTCAAAACTAATTTATAAATTTTAATACATTGCTTTATAACCGATTTATAAAGCTTCATAAATATTTTAATACTTTTACATATGATTAAGTGTCACAATGATTTTATAAGTTTTTATAATTTCTGCTACTTGTTAGGATAATATAATCTAACATTATTTGTGATACTAATGAAACATAAGTAATTCAATAAATCAAAAATAATATATCAAAAATATTATCAAATTTATGAAATTAGTTTTAAAGGCTTATAAATCAATCTAAAATAATGTATAAATGATAATAAATATTTTAGAACATTTAATGTCTTTCAATGATAAAATTCTTCAACTATTTTTGAATCGTAAAAAAACTCATCAACTAAATTTTTAACATTATAAATCATGAACTTATAAACTATTAACGTATGTCACCATGCGTCACGATTTTTTAGACGGAAGTTAACATATGTTAACAAAATTAAAATCGAAAGTTTATTTTACAAAAATTTTAATTGACGGTTTTTTTTTACAATTCATTTTGAGTTTAGAGGTTTAATTACTAAAAACCCTTGTTATAAAAGTAATATTATAAAATAGTATGGGAAACCCCCATTTAATGTCTCTCTTGCATTATCAGGCAGAAGTGAATATAAGTACGCTAATCTGTAAAACATATATAGATTTTTTTTTTTTTTTTTTTGACGTCTTCCCATCTAAGCTAGATCAAGTGGAGAGCAGACGAGTCGATTCTCCGAGGAGCATCTCCATCTGTCCGGGTCTGATCTATATGGGAGAAAATATAATCTCTGGATCTTGCCTCTTTCGCTAACGCGTCTGCCCGGCCATTCTGACTCCGAGGAATATGAGATAGTCTCACATCCTCGAAATCATCTTGTAACCTCTGGAACTCTTCGAACTCTGTCGCGAATGCTGGCCAGTCCATCGGGTTTGTAATCATGTCCACTAAGTCCAAGCAGTCCGTCTCGAACCGTACCGAAGTGATCCTCCTGTCTCTCATACATGCGGCTGCCCAAAGTAATCCTTCCATCTCAGCATGTAAGGCTGAGAGGCTCCTGTTATACGCCCGTAATCCGAAGTATTCTACGCCCATTTGATCTTTAAGACTCCACCCTAAGCCACTGACACTGCCATTATTGATCCATGATGCATCAATTTGACAGGTAGGGATTTGGGGTATCCCATGGGGCACTGTCTCAACCTCTATAGTAGGAGGATCGTCATGATCTTCATCTGCTTTCTCCTTTTCATTAGCCTTCCTCCAACATTCTGCCTCAAGAGACGCATGTTGGAGGGTGGCAAAGGGAGATACGTCTCTCCCATTGAAAAGTTTATCGTTCCTCGCCTTCCAAATGTACCAACAGATCCATGGAAAGGTATCGAATTGTGGTCTCAGAAGAGCCACCTCTTTTCTCTTCCATAATAGGAAGTTCATGTTTTGATATATAGATGTACTCGGGAAGTAACCCGGAAGGGACGGATAGTCCGATAAAGCCCAAACCTGAAGAGCTGGTGGGCATTCAAAAAGAAGATGATTAATCGACTCCACTGGGCCAGCACATCTAGGACAACTCCTATCGGTGCCCAGGTGTCTATACATAAGCCTCTCTGCCGTCGCCACACAGCCCGAGATAGCCTGCCACAAAAAATGCTTCATTTTACTCGGGGCATTTATCTTCCACACATGGCTTTGTAGGCCCGTGATACTTGGTTCTAAAGCCCCTTCCTGTGAAAGACTCAACTTGGTCGATCGAAGTAGGTCATAACCGGTTTTAACTGAATAAACTCCTGATTTTGTGTGGTTCCAAACATATCCATCCGGAGCACGAGAGCGGGAGGGCTTGAGCCCAAGTATCAAAGGGATATCATCTGAGTGGAAAAAATCCCGTAGAAGTTGTATATCCCACTCCTTGGTATCATTCCTAATAAAGGACTGAACAAGGAGTTGGGGTAGTCTGTATACAATGTGGTCAGCAGGTTTAGGCGGTCGAGCCACTATATCTGGGACCCAAGACTCACTCCAAACCCTCGTATCTTGACCCGTGCCAATTGTTTTCCGTAACCCCGAGATGAGTAGAGGTTTTGCTGCCATGATACTACGCCATCCATATGATGGTGAGTATGTACGCCGATCTTCCAAAGGAGAAGTGTGATTATAGTACCTTCCTTTTAGAACATTTAATGTCTTTCAATGATAAAATTCTTCAACTATTTTTGAATCGTAAAAAAACTCATCAACTAAATTTTCAACATTATAAATCATGAACTTATAAACTATTAACGTATGTCACCATGCGTCACGATTTTTTAGACGGAAGTTAACATATGTTAACAAAATTAAAATCGAAAGTTTATTTTACAAAAATTTTAATTGACGGTTTTTTTTTACAATTCATTTTGAGTTTAGAGGTTTAATTACTAAAAACCCTTGTTATAAAAGTAATATTATAAAATAGTATGGGAAACCCCCATTTAATGTCTCTCTTGCATTATCAGGCAGAAGTGAATATAAGTACGCTAATCTGTAAAACATATATAGATATGCAAACCAGAATTAAATTAAACCAGTGTGTCATCAAATCAAAGGGTTGACTTTTCAGAAACAAGAAATGAGAAACACTACCAGAAGTAGTCACTTAGTCTGACTAATGCACACACCCATTAAAAGTGTAGATTTTTTCTTAGCTTACACAATCGTTTGTAAGTAGAAGAGGAAGTCAAAGTTAACCTTTGACTTGGATATACAAAAGCACGAAGTAAGCTACTGAACCAACAATCTTTAGCATATTAAGAACATAAGCTAGAGGCTAAGAGGAGATTCAGCAGTCTCGCCGCAACTTCACTTTAAGCGAGACTTCTCTGTATGATTGCACTTTCTCAGCGGCATGTCTCGATGTTCTTCTCATGGACGTTCTTCTCATCATTCCTCCGGTTTCCTCAGCTTCAGGCTTGTTCTTTGATTCTTTTTCATGGTCCTCCGAAGAAACCGTCGATGGTAAAAGATCACACTCTTGGACTGTGTTGATGCTTATAGACGGGTCTGTCACTACAACATCTTCGATGGCTCCATTAGTTTCTGTAGCTGTTTGGGAGTTACCCTTTGCTGATTGCCTTCTCGTTGTGACCCTGACGAGTAGACCACAAAGACAAAACTCACATTACATCATTGACACTCTAACCTCATCAGCGGAAATGCAGGAAGTTTCAATCCCACTAACAAACCTGCGTGTCCCGTTTGTATCTTTTGTGTCACGTCTGCTTTCAGATGGTTCTACAGCTTCAGATCCATCGCTTACTAAGCTTCTGAAATATTATCAAAGTGAGAAAAATCCAAGTGGTCTTAGCTAACTTAGACAGAGAAAACCAAAAACAGTATGTTTCAACAAACCTTGCATCATCAGCACTCAAGGTTTCAGTCACTTCCGGTTCTTGGAAATCAAACGTTGCAGACTGTTGTCTTGAAGAGACTCTGCCCATTCATACAAGAAATTAGTGACCTCTGGTGCATTGTTTTAAGTGACATCTATAAAGGATGCTACTAGTAAATAGTAGGTTATTCAAGCTGTTACAAACCTTCTCCTCTTGATCGTCTCCTTGGCTTCGTCTCTCTCATGGAAGCTTTTACATGGTTCAGCTTCTTTGGGCCTTAACCGAGCTGACCCTCTTCTCAAAGAAAGCCTGTTCGAAACGGACACAGTGTCAGTGCGATACATACAACGTAGGAGATTGAAGTGGAAAGAGGACAAAAGAATTAACACTAACTAACAAACCTTGCGGTTTCTTTAGTTTCTTTGACATCATCCATCTCAAGCACTGTTTCTGTTTGTTCACCTACTTGCACATCAAATCTGGAAGATTTCTTTCCCACACATTGCCTATGACAAAACAACCAGACAAAGGAATCGAATCACAAATAAGATATTCTTGTCTTCCTCTTGTTTCGGAACAGAAACTGATATTTTAGAAAAATGTAATTCTCGGACTGAGTATAAGAACCTCTTGCTATGCACACTGTCTTTTACCGCGTTAGCTGCATCAATAAGAACCTTATTGTCAACAATAAGGCTGGTCCCTTGAGAAACAAACCCTTTTTCAGCGTCATCTTCAGTCTGACACGTTACTTCGGGGATAACAGTAGTATCTTTGACTCCGGAAAGTTCCCTACAAAACAAACAATGCCAATAAAGGTTTACTTGACTGCTAAAAGCTTTCACACAAAACATGTATTCAACATGAAGCAGATAGGGGCCTTTCAGTGTTATCCAGGGGAGAAAATGCAAGTGATTTAGCTAACTTAGCTATATACTATCAATCAACGGGATAGAGAAAGCCAAAAACGATGTGTTTCAACATACCTTGCATCATCAGCACTCACGGTTTCAGGCACTTCCGGTTCTTGGAAATCAAACCTTGCAGACTGTTGTCTTGAAGAGACTCTGCCAAGTAATACAGGAAATTAGTGACCTCTAATGCATTGTTTTAAGTGAGATCTATAAAGGATGCTACTTGTAAATAGTAGGTTATTCAAGCTGTTACAAACCTTCTCCCCTTGATTGTCTCCTTGACTTCGTCTCTCTCATGGAAGCTTTTACATGGTTCAGCTTCTTCGGGCCTTAACCGAGCAGACCGTCTTTTAAAACAAATCCTGCTCCAAACGGAGACAACGTCAGTGCAATACGTTATTGTGCAATGGGAAGAGCCCAAAAAAAAAACACTAGATAACAAACCTTGTGGTTTCTTTAGTTTCTTTGGCATCATCCATCTCAAGCACTGATTCCGTTTGTTCAGTTTCTTGAACATCAAACCTGGTAGATTTCCTTCGTACACATTGCCTATGAAAAAACAATCAGACAAAGAAATCGAATCACAAATACAACATTCTTGTCTTCCCATTGTTTTGGAACAGAAACTGGTATTTTAAAAAATTTAATTGTCGGAATGAATATAAGAACCTCTTGCTATGCACGCCGTCTTTTATGGGGTTAGCTGCATCAAGAACAAACTTACTGTTGACAATACTGTCAACAATTTGGCTTGTCCCTTGAGAGATAACCTCTTTTTCAGCGTCATCTTCAGTCTGACAGTTTACTTCAGGGATAAAAGTAGTATCTATTACTCCAGAAACTCTCCTGCAAACCAAACATTACCAATAGAGGTTTACTTGACTGCCAAAAGCTTTCACAGAATACATGGATTAAACATGAAGCAGATATGGACCTTTTACTGTTGGCGTTCTCTTTAATCTGTATTGGCTTAACAACGGAGCTTTCTGAGGCTGAAAATGAAACGATATAGGGTAAGTATGAAAAAATATATACATCTAGAATCAATAATGAAGATATGATAAACAGTTTACCTTTTATCCTTGACGTTCGCTTTCTCTTGGTATCTTTGGGATTCATGTCATGCGCCTGAAAAGGTTCGCAATATCCATCAGAAACGTTTGATGGAACCTTGAAGTCGACAACAAAGCCAAATACAGTGCTCAATAAAATTATTTCATGCTCAGGAAATTCGAGTTAGCACCTTATCTTTCGTAGAGTCATCTGTAGATGGAAGTCCTTGCTCCTGGAAGAAATTAGGTGACAAATTCTCAAGTTAATAACTCTTCTTCCAGGTAACTATAGTCAATGGAAATATACTAAACAAGTAACTTGCCTCAGTCTGCATTTTCCTGGCTTCGAGTAACACATTCTTGCAGCCAAGTTCATGCTGAAGTAGCTTGAGCTAAAAAGGTACACACAGTGTCAGTTGATCGAAGAAGTTGTAACATAATGAAATACGAAAGCCTAGTTTTAAGCAACTTCAGTTCCAGAAAAACATACTCTGTCTCTGTTTGTATTGAGTTCCTGCTAGGAAAAAGAAAAGACAATGGAGCCAAACTTAGATCACATTATTTTAAAAAAAATCTCTTAATCTCTCAAAAACTGAACCATGAAAACTAAAGATGGAGAACACACCGCCAACATATGACTGTTAGCCTGTGCAAGGTGCAAATTCTTTTCCTGCACATTCCGTAAGTTAATCCTCAGTTTCTGAATCTCAACACCGCTCAGCTCAATAATTTTACTGCAGCCACAAAAACAAACATCACCACCAAAAAAAAACAAAAGCTCATCAAACTCACAAGCCAACACATTCTAAAGATCAAGATGGTTACTTTCTGTGCGCTAGAGCTTTCATCAGCGTCATGTTCTCCTGAAAAACCAATAAAGCAATCGAGAATCAGCAAAATAACAGTCTCCCACCACAAACGCAACAAAAAATCAAAGTGCAAAAAGGCAATGCCTTTTCAAGCTTCGCAGCATATTCTTTAGAAGAGAAGAGCAAATTTTGCTGCTGCTGCTGCGTCTCTTCTCTGTCCAAATTGCTAATATCCGCCAGTTTTCTCCTCTGTGCACTGCTCGTCAAAGGTTCCTTATGAATACGAACCTCTGCACAAATTTCACCAGTGCGTTAGCGAAACCCCTAACACTAAAGTCAAAGCTAATAACAATCTCATCGAAATAGAATCAAAACCCTAAAATCAAATAAAAAGGCATATGTTGCGAGCAGGAGCAGCGAATCGTGTACGAACAATAATAGAGATGCAATTCAATAGCAAAGTTTTCGAATTTGATCGAGAAAGGGGGCAAATTACGAAAAGTCTCGCGAGATGCGAGGAGTCAGCTCCGAACGAATTACAAAGGGAAATCGAAAATGAGAAGAAGTAAGACTTAAATTCGAACCTTGGGCAGCATAATTATCATCGTCGAGAACCGTGGCGGAGCTCATGGTGGAGGCGGGGACGAGAAACCCTAAGGAAGACTGGATCGGATTTTGGAATTTTGAATCGAGGAGGGAAGACGAAGCAGAGAGAGTGTTTGGGACTTGGGATTGTTTTGCACCACTGCAGGTTTTGTAGGGTAAAACCGTCAAATTATCTATGCGATTCTTACTGAAACGACATACTCTACTTGTCGTTCTTTGTATATGTGATTATTCGAATTAACTCAGAATTATTCTCCGTCATCACTCTTAATATATTTTTGAGCTGTTATGAAATTATTCATAAAATTTTCAAAACATTCAAATTTAATTGAAAATTTAAAAATACTAAGACTATGACTGCCTCGTAGCTTACTATCTCTTTAACAAACAAATATATGAAGTAATTGAATTTATTCTACTTTTTCCCTATTTATTTTCTTTTTGCTTTTAAAAAAATTATTTTAAATTTTATTTTTATGTTTTACTTTCGAAGATATCATTCACAGCTTAAGAATTGTATTACATTTTTATCATTTTTTATAAAAATTGATATACATATATAATAGTTTGAAAAGTTAAATAGTGAGATTGTGTTCAAATCATTAGTATGGATGGTTATGTTGAGAGAGAAGTGTGCTTTGAGATCATAGTTTCAATCCATAGTCGGATTTTAAGCTCAGTGAGTATGAATGTTATACTTATTCAAAGTTTGGATTAATAGTTCGCTTTAACCGTACTGGCTATCACACGGGCAACAATGCCAACTTGGCCTTGAATCTCACCAAACGAAATTTGGAATTATGATATTTTCTCCAAAGATCTTTTTTATGGACCCGATTTTATTGAATTATTTGTACATAATTTCATTTTGTAGTTATGTCTTATTCTACCATTATTTTATTCACAATTTCAACATATTGTTCTTTAAATTGATTAGGTACTCCAAAATACTCCAATTGCAATAAACAACTGATTACAAACAAGTTGTTGAGAGCGCCACCTTTTGTCGATTAAAATTACCAAATAGATTATTAGCTAAACAGATGCAAAATTATTCACAAATTTATTTTCAGTTTCATTAAAACAACTGGAGTAATAAGTAAGGGTGGAATTATATTTTATTCTGGACATGATCCCCCTGATTATATGAAGGGCCATAATTGCATGACGTATACAATACAAATGTTATGGTAAGTTTTCAAAATGTAACTTGAGTAAACCTATATTAATCAAATCCTCAAAGCTTTCAGCCATACTGGGATTCCTTTGGATCATAACCAAGCTAATCAAACGAGATAAGCAAAAAAAAAAATGAATATTTGCATAAAATAAATAAATCAGAATGACGATTCGTAACAAAAAAGAATCTAAAGAGTTTATTGAGCAAGAAGGATAGATGACTTTCCAAAAATGACAAGTTTCCATTATGCGAGATTGCAAAACAAATTTTCCATTTGTGGTTGAAAAACAAGAAGAACGTATTTATGGAAACTTAAGTAAAACTCCTTTCCAAGAGACAATTCCGACAAAGACGGTCTTCACGAACAACTCTGTTCTTCGAGTTTGGACAAAATATTTAGAAGTTTTTTGCTCTTCTTGTGTGTTCACATCGAACCAGAATCTTTGACAGAGAGTTATATACATCTTGCATTCGAGGTAAAGATTCCTTTTTTCATATAGTATATCCTTTTATTTACGTAACTTGACCCGAGTTTAATGACAATAAAATCCATTTAAAAAGATAGTTTCAGGGAGAGGGATGTGTAGATGATCAGGTAATGCAACCTAACTGAGTCACTCTTACAAAAAAGTAAGAATCAGTTTGGAAGAAGGAGAGAGAAAGAGTCTTTTAAGGATTCTCTGTCCCTTCACACACTATCTCTATCTCCCTCCTTCCCTCTCTAAACTTCTTTTCTTCTACTTGAAACAAACTATAGAGAGATTAGATAGAGATTGATAGGGAGGAAACACAAATAAATTCTTTTTGACCCTTGATTATTATATAAAACACCAACTTGCACAATTCCCCTTAATATCCATATTTAAGAAACTTCTGTTTTCTGATTTGGCTGGTTTTTTTCAGAAAGAAGTGGAGGTTTATAATGGTGGCTCATAAGAGGTTCCATATTATTCAAAAACCATCATGCATTTGGATAATCTGGTTCTGCCTCTTGGTTTCTCTCTCTCGCCATGGAAGAGCATCTTACTCATTATCATCATCAGCCTCAACCTCAACATCTTCCTTCAATCTTTCCCTCCCACACCAACACCCATTCCCTGAAGATATTGTTCTTAATGTCCAAAGGTACAATATAAACTACCCTCTTACTCTCCTTGCATTTTTAATCTTTTGGGTCTTTATCATTCTCAAGTAATCCAACTTATAATTTGAAAAGGAGGAAAAAGTTGAAATTTTTAAAAAATCCTCTGTTTCTCAAGCCATAAGAAAACAGAGCATTAACATCCTCTGTTATCGAATGCAGGAAGCTCAACGATTCTCTCCACAGAAGAAACCTCCTCACTTACCAACAAGGCGACGGCGACACGACGGCCTCGGCGCCAATACCTTCTTGCATCACCGGAAACCCAATCGACGACTGCTGGCGCTGCGACCCAAACTGGTCTCAAAACCGCCAGCGCCTCGCCGACTGCTCCATCGGCTTCGGACAAGGCACGCTCGGCGGCAAAGGCGGCCGCTTTTACCTCGTCACCGACTCCTCCGACGACGACGCGGCGAACCCGACCCCCGGAACCCTCCGCCACGCCGTGATCCAGGCGGAGCCTCTCTGGATCGTCTTCTCCGGCGACATGGGGATCAGACTACGACACGAGCTCATCGTCGGAAGCTACAAAACCATCGACGGACGCGGCGCGAACGTGCAAATCACCGGCCACGGATGCCTCACGATCCAGCAGGTGAGCCACGTCATCATCCACAACGTCCACGTTCACCACTGCAAGCCCTCCGGGAACACTCTGGTCGCTTCGTCGCCGACGCACGTCGGGTTCAGAGGAGTCTCCGACGGAGACGGGATCTCCGTCTCCGCTTCGCATCACATTTGGGTCGATCACTGCTCTTTAGGGTACTGTTCCGACGGACTCATCGACGTCATCCTTGCGTCAACGGCCGTTACTATCTCCAACAACTACTTTCATCATCACGACGAAGTTATGCTCTTAGGCCATGACGACCGGTAAAAAAAATAACAACCCGCAAAAAGTCCTTTGGTTTTGTATCTTTTTAAATTAAAGCGTGTAAGTTTTGGATTTATCAATTTAACCCAAATTTGTTTTTGTGGCATTGTTTTGGAAAGTTATACGGCGGATACGGGGATGCAGGTGACGATTGCGTTCAATCATTTCGGAGAGGGGCTCGTGCAGAGGATGCCGCGGTGTAGACATGGTTATATTCATGTGGTGAACAATGATTTCACTGCATGGGAGATGTATGCTATTGGTGGAAGTGCTAACCCTACGATCAATAGTCAGGGTAATCGTTACACCGCACCCATTAATCCTAATGCCAAAGAGGTAACTATTATACTATTACTAATCCATATATTTATGCCAACAGAATATATTATTACTCAAACATGATTTTTCAAGAAAAATACAAGCATTTTGAGAAAAATGATTGAATATTTTCCTCAAGTTAAAAGAGGTAACTATTATATTAATCCATCTATTTTTGCCAAAAGATAAAGTAAACCAAAATCTTGCAAAAATAAATAACCAAACATTTTGAAAGATGGCAGTTCTCTTTAAGACTGGATATGTATTGGTGGGGACACTTTGTTTTTTCTTGCTGACGTGTCGGCAATAGTGGGCCATTAGCGCCTAGTCCCACGCGCCGGCAGGAGTCTTGTTTGCCGGTTACGATTATTTTGACCAAAAAAAAACGTTGACGCCGTCACAGGTGACGAAGCGAGTGGACACAAACGAGAAACACTGGGGGAAATGGAACTGGAGGACGGACGGAGACGTTATGGTTAACGGAGCGTTTTTCGTGCCGTCAGGTGACGGAGTCAGCCTAGCTTACGCCCGAGCCACTAGTCTTCAGGCAAAAGCCGCTGGATTCATTGACCAGCTAACGGTCAATGCCGGCGTTTTCGGCGATCCCAGGTATTATATGATCTCCTACTCTAGTATTGCTCCATCCACCCAAACAAGCATCTTTCTTATTGCTGTTTTGCCAATATTCTTTATTGATTATTTTTTCTAAAATAACATTCACATTCTGTTTAAAAATATTAGTATTATCTGCGGAACATATATACCTAATCCTTTTATTTTTATGAGAAAAATAAGTACTATTTTTAATATTTTTTTTTTGAACATCTGCTATTTTGAATATTTTATAGAAATGATCATAGATTCTTCACTACACTGACTATATATTTATGACAAAAAAATTATTTTCTTAGAGTAAATGTTTTTTTCAGTTTTATACTTTTCTGACGCAGAGATAACACTTTTCTTTTTCTTTATCCAAGAAATATAGAACATGAATGTATATGCATGTCGTGATATGTTTTGGATATCAGATAGTTAGTGTGCGTTACACATCAAAGTGTTACGACAATTCCGAAATGGCAAAGAAAACCATGACGTTAACATGAACATGCATAAAGCTTTTCTCTATTCATTTTTTTGTATCTTTGCATGTTAAGAAAATATTATCATAAGTTACAAAAAAAAAAAAAAATATTATCTTTTGCCTCTTTTTGAAAAAAACCTCACACGTGCATAGCGTGTGGATCGGAGATCTAAACTTCTAAAAGATGAAAAACCCAAAAGCCTTTCTATAGTGTCTAATCTATATGCTTTTCTTGATGCTTTGTCGTATTTCCTCTACTACATGCACAAATTGAATTACCTATCAAAAATATTCATTTCCTTATTACCATTTCTTCAGCAAATTAGGGTTTGGTGGTTGTCTTTGTTTGACGATATGGTATATCCTTAAAACCAAACAACAGAACGATAACTATAAAATAAAAAGATCCATGTCCTTATTAGCAAGTTCTTCGCTAGTTTAAGTTTGGTGGTATTGTTTAGCAACTTGGTATATATTGGAAGAACTTTAAGAAAAAGATAAAAATTATTCATTTCCTTGTGAAATAGCTCTTCACACATTTGAGGTGGGAACTCACATTTAGGGTTTGTTGGTCATCGGTTCTAATGGACCGATAAATTTGACTTTATATAAATGGATTGGTGATAAGACATATATATATATATATATATATATATATATATATATATATATATATATATATATATATGTATAATAAAGTGGGTTCATAGAATCATATTTCGTAATATATTCTTGAATCATCTGCTTTCCAGCAAAAAACAATACCTAGAGGGACCTTTTCGAAGTCTGTATAATATATAGATTCGATCGATCTACTTACAGAATGTGGAATAAACAGTCATAATATGTATATATACGTATGTCCATAACCTACTTGGTGCTGCTTTTTGATATTTAAATTGATAAAAATTTACATTTGACCCTTTGCAAAAGTAAAGTATGCAAGTAAGAATGATGCTGATTCGCTTAGCCGTCTTGTTGTCAGAAGTTCGATATTCCTTGTCGAACTACTTTAGTTTCCGGGAATTACCGGTTATCTAGTTAACCAAGACCAAGTTGCTCGATAGTTATAACTTACTTTTTCTATAACTTACAATGGGAATTATGAAATTAGATTAGCTATTGTACTAAAAAGGTAGCTAGATATTTTTCACTTGTCACAGTATTTTGTTTGAAATGTGAATTTCATAATTATTTACTTAAATCTTTTAAAGTATATTTTTTCTTTTTTTTTTTTGATCGAAGTATATTTTAAAGTATATTTTTTTCATTTTTATTTGAAAGGACTAGAACTGATGAATCTAAAGGTAAAGTCATAAACTCTAGCATGTGAAGAATTTTTTTTATGTGAACCATGCATGTGATGGAGTAACTTGTTTTCGTCTTTACTCTCTCTTTTGAGCTTTTGACATCGATTCGTCCTTTTTGATCGAAGACTCATGTCACTGTTAGTATCCAATAACACAACCATTCAGACGAATTGTAATTATAAATAAGATATTTGTTATTATGATGATTATAATTGTTGATGATATGGCTTGGTGGTATAGTGGGAGAAACGGCCAAGGAGGAGGTTTTCCCGGAATCACTGACGGTGGTGGGACCATCACACGCGGCTACAGTAAAGGTGGACCCGACGGTGGCGGCAGCGACAGCGATGGTGGCATTTTCTCAATGATATTCGGTAGTAATACAAATGCGGCGGCGGCAGCTTTGAGGCCGGGACAAGTCTGGTGGATTTTGTTCACTATCTTATTAAATTGGTATTTTTCAAACCATAGGAGATGATATTGGTTCAAGAGGTTTAATTATTTATTTAACCGTACAAAACAAGGGAATACAAAAAAAAAACATATATGTACACACACGCGTTTGCAAAATTGTAGATATATGGTGGAAATATATAAAATATTTTGGGACTTTATTAATTGGCTGGAGAAACCTTTTTAACACTATTTTAGTTATCTATTTTTCATTACTAATTCTCGAATTGGCTCTTTCTTCTCTCTTTAAAATTATAATATTGTACATGAGTTTGGTACCTAGTCAAGAAGCTTATATTCTTCCGTCTTCTGTCATTAACTAATTTTTACAAAACAAAAAATGATGTTGCAATAAGAAAACATCCGAGTAGGAGTGTGAAGAGAGTGAAACTGTCAATAATACAAAATGTGATGGGTCAAAATAATCACTACTAGTAAGCATCCATAGTAGATAAAGGGAATGAAAATGAAACTCCGATATGTCACAAAAGTCAAAAGAGCCTACATAACCAGTCCTTGATGACCCTTTAGTCACGGCCATAAACAAACCTAAGAGGTTTTCAAACCTCGAGGGTCATTAACAAAGGACTAAAAAGAGAGACACTTCGTAGCGTTTCAACTAAACATGGGCTTTATAGACTAGATAGAGAGATAACGAGAGACCTACTTACAAGTCACTTCAGGACTTTTTATTACCATCCGGATTTTTTTGGC
This sequence comes from Brassica napus, assembly GCF_020379485.1. NCBI lineage: Eukaryota > Viridiplantae > Streptophyta > Magnoliopsida > Brassicales > Brassicaceae > Brassica > Brassica napus. Next base: position 18,913,133 of record NC_063443.1, read on the forward strand.
TCCGGTTCACCACGCAGAGCCACTTGATGACGATGCTCCTGCGTTTGTCTTGCCTCCCCAAGCATTATCAGCTTCTCCACTCGTTTTAACATCATCACTTGGCTTTTTGCCCCAACCATCATTGTTGTTTCCTGCATTCTCCTGATCGTTAGCGGTTCCCCAAGCTGCCGCTGCTTTGTTTTCATTGCTTGGTTTGTCACCATCAACAGCATTGGTTTCTTTCTTTGAGTTACTACCCCAGTCTCCACCAGTACTGGTTTCATTCTTGGAGTTAGCACCCCAGCCTCCACCAGCACTGGTTTCTTTCTTGGAACTAGTATCCCAGCTACCCCAGTTTCCACCAGCTGATGATGAATCAGATGGCTTTGCACTGTTTGAATCCTCTCCCCATCCTTTTTTCCAGTCTGATCCACCACTCTGGTTGCTCTTCCAAGTGGTGTTTTCTTGATTGTCTCTCTTCCAGCCAGATGATTCAAACGAGCGTCCTCCTCCATCTCTACCTGATTGGTTTCTACCTCCGCGGAAACCTCCTCGGAATCCCCCTCCTCTTCTTCCTCCAAACCCACGACCACCACTCTGTTCTCCCCACGGTTTAGAACCGCCATCATCTTGTTTGGACCAGCTTTGTCCTCCACCACCATCGTTGTTCTGCTTACCCCAAGCAGAACCACCACCACCACCCTGTTGACCCCAGCTTGAACCGCCGCCACCACCAGCATCATTTTTCTTCCCCCAGCTAGAGCCTCCGCCGTCACTGCCTTGCTTTCCCCAGCTAGATCCACCACCAGCATTATTCTCTTGACCCCAGCTTGAACCACCACCACCACCATCACTTTTCTTCCCCCAGCTAGAGCCTCCCCCGTCACTGCCTTGCTTTCCCCAGCTTGAACCGCCACCACCAGCATCATTTTTCTTTCCCCAGCTAGAGCCTCCACCATCACTGCCTTGCTTTCCCCAGCTTGAACCGCCACCAGCATCATTATCTTTACCCCAGCTTGAACCGCCGCCACCACCACCGGCATCGTTTTTCTTCCCCCAGCTAGAGCCTCCCCCATCACTGGCTTGCTTCCCCCAGCTTGATCCACCACCAGCATTATTGTCTTGACCCCAGCTTGAACCGCCACCACCAGTGTCATTTTTCTTCCCCCAGCTAGAGCCTCCGCCATCACTGCCGAGCTTTCCCAAGCTCGATCCACCACCAGCATCCTTCTCTTGACCCCAGCTTGAACCGCCACCACCAGCATTATTCTGCTTGCCCCAGCTAGATCCACCACCAGCATCATTATCTTTACTCCAGCTTGAACCGCCGCCACCACCAGCATTATTCTGCTTGCCCCAGCTAGATCCACCACCAGCATCATTATCTTTACCCCAGCTTGAACCGCCTCCACCACTGTCTTGCTTACCCCAGCTTGAACCGCCACCACCACCTGGTTTACTCCATGGAGCTTGATCCTACAACATTGCATACGTACAAATATGAGAGTTGAACATACTACAAAAAACAGCAACAACAAAAGTTTTTCTTTCAAACTAACCTCCGAATGACCAAAGGACCTTCCCCTCCCAAACTGATCCCTACCACCTCGACGACCGCCACCTCTTCTACCACCAAACCCACGTCCTCCCCTATCAAATGTTTGTTCTGAGTACCCCCCATCGTCCTTTTTGGCCCAAGAAGATCCACCATCTTTGTTCCCCCAAGAAGATCCCCCATCCTTGTTCCCCCAAGAAGATCCACTCTCAACCTTTTTACCCCAAGACGATCCTTCATTCTTATCGTCAGCCTTTTTGCCCCAAGATGATCCTCCATCATCCGTATTACCGTCAACTTTTTTACCCCAAGATGATCCTCCATCATCCTTATTACCCTCAACCTTTTTGCCCCAAGATGATCCTTCATCATCCTTATTACCCTCAGCCTTTTTGCCCCAAGATGATCCTCCATCATCCTTATTACCCTCAGCCTTTTTGCCCCAAGATGATCCTCCATCATCCTTAATAACATCATCAGCCTTTTTGCCCCATGAAGATCCTCCATCGTCCTTCTTACCCCACGTTGAGCCTCCATCATCCTTCTTACCCCACGTTGAGCCTCCGTCATCTTTAACACTGTTGTTCTTCTTACCCCACGATGATCCTCCCTGGTTCCCGTCAGAGCCTTTATCCTGTTGCCCCCAGGAAACTCCCTCTTTGTTACTTGCGCTGGAATTTCCATCTTTGTTGCCCCAAGTAGATTCTCCATTTCCTTTTCCCAAATCAGAATCAGATCCCGTTTTCTTTCCCCAAGAAGATTCTTCTTTCTTCTGGCTTGATTCTTCAACTAGTTTACCCCATGCTGAGTCATCGTTTTGTTTATTACCATCAGAGCTTCCACCATGCTTACCCCAAGAACCTGAATCTTCAACATTGGAAGTTGAAGCTCCTTGTTTTCCCCAAGAAGCTTCAACTTTTGGAGCACTTGCATCTCCCCAAGCACCAACAGTGCTAGCTTCAGGAACAGGTGGTTTACCCCAGGCATTCCAACCACCGGATTGATCACCAGCAGAGTCAGGTTTGTTCTCAGCTGCTGTATTGCCCCACGTTGAAGTGTTATCTTCTGACGTGCCTGCTCCTTTTGCCCAGTCTACCAAACGAGAAAGATGGAAAGTTAAAAGAATATAAGCTGACAAATCAGATAAAATAAGTTAGCAGGTTAGAATATCTTATAAAATGTTCATATGCTTCAAAGCATCTAAGCTCAAAGACGCATGACACGTGTCCTTGAAGTCAAACTGAGTGAAACTGAACGTAAGCAAGAAACACCAACCTCCATTGTTGCCTTCTGTTGTTCCAAGCATGTCAAATTGTTGAAAGGAACCCATCCCAGCATCCCCACTTGATAGCAACAGACAAGAGTGTAAGCGAAGTTGGCATTTAACAGAAAGGACCATGGATGATATAACTACATAAAGGAAGAAAAGTACCTCGTACTTGGCATAGTATTTCTGTCACGAACCTCAGCAAGATGCTCACTTTTAACTGAAGCACGCCATTGAAAAATATTCAGAAGCACAGCAGAAAGTATTGAATCGAAGGTGTAAACACATGTAAACAAACCTGTGAAAATTTTATGCTGGGAATCAAGCTTCACGGTAATATCTGAATAACGCAACGCTATTACACGGCAGAGATACCCCTTCAGTGGACCTACACGTATCCTCAGCTTTTGGCCAATAGAATACATGCTACCTTTGTCTCCCTGGTTGGCTGCATATGATGATAAATTCATGAGAAGACTAAGGGCATTAATAGAAACTAGGTAATAATAACTCTCCAAACAGTAAAATGCATACAGTTAATGTATTTCTCCTTGGGCTGCTGCTGCCACTCTTTTTCAGGAGATAATGGCGATTTAGGAGAGGATGCAGAATCTCCAAAAGCAGAAGCGTCAAATCCACCAGTCTGAGAGAAAAAAGAACGTCATTAGAATATGAAGATCTGTCAATTGCAGGGACTGGACTATATCGTACCTTGTCATTGGATTCTTCAGTGAAAAGTTTGACTTTCTCACACGATTGTGATTTGCAACACAAATATCCACCATTTTCTTCCTCACCCTCAGCATAAAGAAATATAATCCCTCTGTATACTTGCCTCACAACTCCTTGTTTACCCTGAAATTGTATTTTATGCATCAGAAGTAAGAAGCGTTTACACAATTTCACCACCAAACCATGTGAAAGAAAAGTGCTACAGAAACAAACAGGATGATAGGATAGATTAATAAATATACCTCAGATGGGCCTTTGGCAATCTTCACAACATCACCGATCGAAATTTGTTTGTTATTCAGATCCAGGGCAGAGAATTTTGAGTCGAACGGTTCCTGCATCTCCTTTTTTCCAACACTGACTACAACAGGTCCATCAGAACCTTCTTTCAGAACCTGGTATCATGCAACTCATCAGGGACAGGCCATATAGTAATTATGAGAAGTTGAATAACTAACTACATACCTTGTAGCCGTCGCCTTTGTCATCCACTCCCACAATCAGACCGAAGTCTTTTCGACTACAAAGGGAAAGAAATGAAGTGATTAACATATGAAATTACAACAAAGAAGCAAAAGTATGGGCGACTCCATACCTGAAACAAACTAGATTATATAACTCATGGCTACTCTCTGACTGAGATTCTGAAGATCCTTCTCCTTTTCCACCCCCTGATCCTTCTCCTTTCTCAACCCCTTTGCCAGCGGGAATATTCTTCTTCTTCTTTTCTTCACCATAAATTTCGGAAATCCACTCCACGTCACCAGTTTCTTTCTCTTCTAAAGGAGTGAATTTTAGTATCTCCTCCTTTGACGGTTTAACCCCACAGGAAGTGAGTGAATCCAAGCATACTTTTTTGTACAGGAAGCCATCTTTCAGCATCAGGCTATCAAGATGCTCAAAAGTCATTCCAGTGTCACGATCACGTCTAACTTGAATGATAGGTCTGAACTCCCTGTGAAAAAAGAGGAGACAGGATATATTAATAATTGTTTTACCAAACGAGAAGAAAAGATAAATTTTCTTACTCAAGCTCGCTTGAACTGATCAATCTTGGAGCTGGGTTTAGGCCTTTCTGAACAGCAACTCCTCCACCCTGCACAAAAGGTTATAAAGCAAATGATAAGCTAAGGAACATATGTAGAACACACGACAACGGTGGTAAATGAGCGTGAAGATAGGGTAGATACATATTTTTGGGTCAGTGCCGCTATATCAATCCTTGGAATCAACTTTATCAGAGCTTTTCCCCGAGTGTCACTCACAGCCACAACCTACAAGTACATAGAGCATAACAGTTAGTCAGCCATAAGAAGACAACAAGCTAAAAAAAAATTTAAAGAAACCAAAGGAAATTGTACCTGAGCAAGATCTCCTTTGTATTTACCACTCTTAATACGAGCCCATGTTCCCTCAGAAAAGGTTTTGGTTTTTCTTTGTACAGTGAGCAGATGTGGAGCTTCAGATTTAGGAAGTAGCATCATCCGAGTGGCGTAGATTCCGTTCAAACTCATGCATGCCTAGGAAAAACGAAAATCAGAATATCATACACGTTATAATAATCCCAAAGTTACATACTCTCAAAATGTTTATTACCTCAAGAACATCCTGTTCCTTGTCAGCTTCTATGAAGATAAACCCCTTGACATGCTCCACAAAGAAGACAGACAAGATCTTTAGTTTGGTGCCTATCTTCCTCAGCTCCACAAATTTGTGCATGAGACAGAAGACTGAATGCTTCTCCCGTCCAATCTACACACATTAACCAAAAAGCGTCAGCAGAAATATAAGAACATATTGGGTTAAAGCATAAGCAGAAGAAGCCTAAGTATTAACATACCGCACACTTTATTTTCCATATCGGAGGATCATGAGCAGTAGGAACAAGAGCATCCATCTCGATGGAACTTTTCACATCATCAGCTGCGTATCTAACAAACCCAGAACCAGGTTTGTATCTTTCTTCCATCATTCTATCGTAGTCATCCTCATTCATCTCCTCTTCCTTGGGGAAAACAAAGGAAGAGCTGCCTTTTCCCTTTCCCCCCTTGTCATCTTTTCCACTTGTCTCTACCTCAGGCTCATCTTCCATATCTGCTTCAAATGAATAGTTAGAGAAAGATGACAACTTTCTTCAATATTCACACACACACGCCTTAAAAACAAGACATAACAGCTCGAAACTCAACCGAGAACTAACTCAAACACAAACCCAAGTCTCGCAAATTAGCGATTTGCAACAAAGATAGACACTTTACACATCAAATGTGACGAAAACAGAGTCCCACACTAGACGAAACACTACAAAACAGCTCGAAACTGAAGCGAGAACTAACTCCAACACAAACCCAAGTCTCGCAAATTAGCTATTCCAACAAAGATAGACACTTTACAAGGTTGCGAACAAAAAGCAGACATGAATCATCAAATGCGACAAAAACAGAGTCCCGCACTAGACGAAACACGACAAAACAGCTCGAAACTGAAGCTAGAACTAACTCAAACACAAACACTAGTCACGGAAATTAGCTATTTCAACAAAGATCGAAACTTTATCAGATAACAATCTCAGTGCGGACAAAAACAGAGTCCCACACTAGACGAAACAGCTCGAAACTAACTCAAACACAAACCCTAATCTCAGAAATTAGGGATTCCAGCAAAGATCGACACTTTACCAAGTAAAAACCTCAGTGCGAGCAACAAACACAAACCCAAATCATCAAATGCGACAAAATCGAAGTCGACGAAACCAACATTCACGAACAAACGAAACGCATGCAAGAGAGGAAAAAAACGAAATTACCGTTGAAGAGATCATCCATGTCGCATTCCTCGTCGGAGCTACCTCCATAGTACCCAACCTCGGCGGATTCCTCGAAGAACTGAAGAACCCCAGGTTTTTTACGCTTACTGTTAATCCTCAAGCCTTCGTCTCTAAACTCGACTCCTCCTCCTCCTTTCCGTTTCTTTCCGGAAGAGGATCCAGCTCCGGCGATTTGTTTTCCCTTTCCCTTACGATCCATCTTTCTTCGCGGTGGTGGGTTTTAGGGCTTTCTCTCACAGTTTCATTCTACTCCGAGAGAGAGTGATGAAGAGAGCTTTTCGTCTGCAGCGTGATGTGATGATCGTACGACCTTTGACTGGGTCTTCTTTTACTCTTTGAGGCCTTTTGGGCCTGTTAAAAAGCAACAAACGTATTATCGTGAGGCCCAGGCTCATTTTAAATTTTCTTCATGGACCAGAAATAAGAGCAATATTTATGGTAGAAACACACTATGTTTCTCAAAAAAGACAAATTAATATTATTTTATTTTTCTTAATTTTTTATATTGGCACATTAATTGATTGCCACATGTATAATTGGTTTCTAAAGAAATTAAAAAAAAAAGTTTTTCATCAAGGTACTCTCTTGCTTCTTTCTAGTTTTTTTTTTCTTATTTTTAATGGTGAGATACTCTTTTGAAGTTCACTACTAAGAGCACCATTAATGTTTGATATCTCAGAAAGAGTACCTAACAAATAAAATACTAATAATTTGAATATAATTTAATTAACACCTTAATTTTAAATCAGAAAAATAAATCAAACCAATAATTTAGTAACAATGGAAGAACTAGAGTAATATAGAGAAGAGAATCGATTCTTTTGAACAATCGTCTCTTCTTCTCTCTCCTAGTTTTCCAATTATCTTTATTTTTTAAATTTGTAGAACCGGTGTAACATACATAAGGTGTGCATGCTCTAATGATGCTCTAAGTCTCTCACTTAAGCCACTGAAAGTAACTTGTGCTTAATTAATAGTATGATTCAGGTTTAATGATTACAAAATACAGCATATCTTAATAACATTATGCCATTTGACACGAAAACATCCTGTATTTGTAATTTTAGTATTTTACCAAAACACGTCTTTCACTTAATGGGCTTGACACTTTTATGGAGGGATAAAGGATTATTTTCTTCCATAAACAGATGAAATATTGTTATTTTAACAGACAAACCAAAAGCTGTTTGTTGTTGGGGTAGATTCCTACTAAATATTGTCGAATGTCTAAAATGGATCTGCCTTTATCGAGGGATTTTTCAAGTAAACTATCTTGCTAGTTTTTACTTTATGATTAGACCATGCATAGAAAATAAATACAGGCGAATATTTTTGGTTGAGAAATATTGTTTGCACTTTAAAATAAAATAAAATTAAAGACAAGATGCTTGACTCCACGTGAGATCCAAGTCACAATGTTTAAATGACCTAAATCACGCATTCCTCAATAAAATGGCTCTAATCAGCCCACAGTTTTGGAACAAAACAAGTCAGAGGAACTGGATTCAACCGTATATATACATATTATTTTAATTCAGTTCACATACTATAGTACTATCCTTGTAGACCATACAGTACATAACCTATAATCATAAAAGATGATGTTTTTCATTTAACAGTTTGAAACAAAAATACTGCCTCAATTTAAAAAAATTAGCTGTTTTAGCAGGCTAACAAAGGTTGTGAAGTTTTCTGAATTTCTGATGGTTTTAAAAAGATTCAGTATCTCTACAAGCAGGAAAGAAAGCCTTTGTATTCTAAGTGTTTTATGATATGAAAATTTTACAAAATCGAATGTCTAGTTTTTTTTTGTCGTCTATTTATAAATCAGAGCAAGACCATATCTAGCTTTACTAAATAAATATATACTTTTTAGAAAATTTAAATAGATATATACATATGCAGGATGTATAACTTCTGCAGTGCATGTGCAGCAGTGTAGGGTATCGTGTTGAATAGTATGATGAAAAAGTGTTCAATAGTATTATTAATTGTTTTACATAGATTTGCCAGAATAATTTTGGAGAAAATCAGAAATATCATGAGTCCATGACGTACGGGTAAACACTATGACAAAATAAAGTGATAAACATCACTTTGGTATAAACTATGAAGTATTACAATTTTTCAAGGTCTTACATGGGTAGTAGTAGATATATAAAAACGATGCTCTTTCTGACAAATGACGAAGTTAAAAAATAGTAATCATGTGAACTGGTTCTAACCATCCATGTTCCCATGTGGACACATGTAATTGACTTAGATCACTAATTAAGAAAAGATATGAAAGAAACAAGGCTCATCAGTCGTAGAACACAAAATTTGTATGGTCTATGATAAAAAAAAGTTCATTCATCATTGGGATAAAAATATTTAAGTTACTCCGGAAAATATAAGCTTGCCAAATAGTCATTTCAAAACTAAGAATTGAAAGGATTATTTTTTTAGTTGAAATGTTTTGTGTAATTGCAAAAACAATTGCGTTAAAAAACTGTAAAAATGATTATATCGAACGAACATATCGTGATTGTGATGGAGATGGTGACGTACCTACATAAAATATCTTACCCAAGGTTTGCTTCACAATTACTAAAATGGGCTGTCAAGATTCAGAAAAAAAGTTTTTAAGAACATAATATACAAAAATAATTGTAAAACGATATCTCAGTACACCATTGAGTCGGGGTCTGTACATTATGTACGTTCACACTGTGGTTTTCCTCTTGATCAGCCTTGAGTCAAGATTCGTGACCTAATAAACATATTAAATGTCATTAGAGATATCTACAAAGAATAAAGAATGCAAATTAAATTCTTGCTGAGAATTTTTTTTCTTTTTTTTTGAACAAGGCTTACTAAGAAGATGTTTCAAGTAGAAAATACGGAGTCATGGAATATACAACGAGATATAACCTATCAAAACGTGGAACGATGCAAAGGTACCAGGTTGTCTGCCATGATACGGGTGGAAAACCCATCTTCCCAAACAAAATAATTGCCTGCAACGTTTTTTTGACAATTATCTAATGCTTTTAAGAAAGTTGAGTATTTCTAAGAGTTTTGAATATCTACGTACAGATAATAGTACTAGTTAACCTATATAGATCTAATCGCAGGTGTATAAATAATATTTATTTCCAATCCGAGGTAGGTCTTGCTTAGAACCTGCGCCTGATCGATGTTATTTTCATAAATAAATTGTTGTTACATGATGTCTTAAAGTTGTTGTTATGTATTTACTTAACCTATATAGATCTAACATAACTACCACTTTCTCAAAAAAAAAAACTACCACTCTTTCACCTGTTTTTACCTTTTACTCATCTATTTGTCTGTTAATGGCATTAGCATTGCTGATATTGTCTCTGACACCATATCTTACGAGTAGCAATTTAGCATGTCAGTTTTTTTTTCTCTTCTTGGTAGATTTTGTTTGATGATGTTGAGTATAAATATTTTGTTCACTTATTCCCAGAAAAATACATTACAACAACTTAAACTTCTTTTTTTTTTAAACACCAACTTAAACTTAATGTAACAATATTTTCGTTTCTTAAGAAAAGTAACACTCTTCTTCTATGCCTAAATTTATTTCCAAACATTCAACTGTATTGTTATTCTAAGATCCAAATAATATTTTAGCTAGTTAGTAGTACTGCCCTGACTATTCTCTTATTTTAATTGTTATTATTACTTTTTATCAACACTAAGTTATACATATCAGCAAATGCATAATAATTATTAATATACCAGCTTTTGGAGAAAAGACATCACTTTAATGGCAAAAAGAGGATCGAAAAAGTGGTGTCCATGTGAATGAAGCATTTTATCCACTTACGAGTGTTTTTTTAAGTTTTTAAAGTGGTAAATTTTGTAATGTATATTAATATTAAGAAGGAAAATGGTAGCATCCATAGTGGTTTTATCTTAAAAAAACATGCATAGTTGTTTTGGTTTCTAGTTTTATAAAGCCTTGTGGTCTTTGATGATCTTCAGGTGATAGTGTGGGAGACAAGGAATCTCTCTCTGTTTGATGTGTGGTGTACTATGTTTATCAACTTGTCCTGAGCACTTTACGTGTATACACACTCACTTACAAGCATTTTCTTTTTATTTATAGTTAAATCAAATGCTTATGTTATCTAATTGGTAGATGTAGTTGTATGTACTAGTTAATGCTCTAGATTAGCCGAGAGTCGATGAAAAGTTAAAACCCACCATCATCTTGAAATCGGTTTTTATCCCATAAATTTTGTAAGTCTTCGGAGATGCACATCATTATAAGACCTTCGTTCTAAATTTATTCACATATCTCTACACTATAGCAAGGAAACTGATATGTATCGCAGTGGTAATTCTTTTCAGAGGACATGTTGTTCATATGATTTCATTATAACTCACCAAGACGGTCTTGGCAAGACCAATACTTTTGTAGTGTGGCCGCACTCACGATGTTTAATCTTGGGGTCATAAGGGCCATCCTAACCTTGAGTATATATCAGTGTCAGCTTGAATGAAAACTAGCTCGATTTTTTTTTTTTAAACACAATCTAGCTCGATATTCATCATCCATATTTTATAGGAAATTGATATTTGGTGTATGGATAGACAATCCAAAATTTGATCCGTTTTAAATGTTTGTGAAACTGTTTAAACTAAAATTCAGTAAAATATATATATAATGTAGCATTCATATGAACATTAATATGAACAGTTTTTTTTGTTTTTTTTATGAAATAGGCAGAGTTTATATATATGCGTATGTTACAGCATAGCTCTTAATGCATTTAGCGGAATTCTCTATACATAACCGAAAGAGAACTACAGTATATGTTAATCCATTGATCTATAATTAAAATTGAACAGCAACACATAATGACGACATCATTAAAAACATACAGAATGATAGCATTCCAAATTACTAAATTAATATACCAGTAAGAAACAATAAAAATTAGAACATGTAAACACCTCATCATATCAATATAGAGAAACATATCTTCTTCTTTTTTTGCCAGTGTAAGTGGACTATTCGAACTTGGTGTTAAATCTTTTGTTTAGAAAACTTATCTTAACAAAAATGCAAATAAGGTTTCTAAACAAACAAGATATCTTTCTTAAATATGAATTATGAAAAACAAACAAGATATCCTTCTTAATATGAAATATAAAAAAATCTAATATTACTGGAAACAAATACAAAATATAATTTTATATTGTTTGATATTTGAATGAAGGATTTGTAGGGTTCGGATCCGAATTGACTGTTCGGTTAAAAAACGATAAACGAAACAACAAGAAAACCATAAATATGGTCCGGTTCCGTTCGGTTTAATTTACCTAAGGTATTGCGTCTCTATAAATACCTTGCTCCAAGCCTCTTCTTCACTTGCCCCTCTCACTCCCTGTCTAGTGCTTATCGTACACACCTATGCATATGTATGTAATGTATACGTACATACTCTTCTCTCACTAAAAAGATTTTAAAATTAAATAAGCATCTTTTTACCAAAAAAAAGTTAGATCAGCATTTATGATAGAAAGTTAGTACAATATTGGTTTGTTGCGTCTGAGACTTTTCGACAGATCGGAAAATAACTAACCAGTCAGTATTTTTTTTCACGCAATTTTATTTGTCCCTACAAAAATGAATACGGTCTAAAACAGAATATTCCGTATTTTGTTTGGAAACGAACCATTTACAGATAGACACGTCAGCCCTTGGATTCTGGAACGTATTCTCTCTACTTCAGTCTTCAGCTATATATCTACTTTACTCGTCTCCTTGTTTCTTTCACTTCTTCTTCTCAGATAGAATAGACATAGCGAAAAGATAAATCAGATCTTTTTTCTGCTTGTCTAGTTAGCAATTATTATTACTGACTATTCAATCAAATTTCTTTTCGTTCTGTTAATTTGTATAGTAATATATACTCGATCTCTTTAGTGTGTGTGTAAATCTGATATAAGTTCTCGACGGATCCGTGGAAGAGAGCTCATCAGTCGTTTTCTGTAGGTGCAGCACCATTAAGATTCACATGGAAATTGAAAAAACCCTAAATTATATTAATTAGGGTTCTGATATGTATATGAGAATCTTGATGATGCTGCATCAACAACCAACGGCTACCAAACACCTAACGCTTCAGAAAGAAATGATGTCTGGATCTTCGGTAAGAAACTGAAAACTATATTTCCATCTTGATTACTTTTATAATCTCTATTTTTCTTCTGTGTTTAAACATGTTTTACAGCTTTACACTTATATATATTGCATATATACATATATCGCATATATCTCATCCATTTTGTGTGTTGTCTATATTTTCTTTGACGGATTAGGGATTTATTACAGTGAAATGAAAACTATTTTGTATTTGATATTGATGAATGGATGGATGTATAAAGTTATGCGATATATCTGAACTGTATTTCAGGATCGTAATACTTTATGCCCCTTTGAATTGCATCCTTATAGGTAATGCGATGATCAAGAACAACACGACATTGACCACAAATCGAATACTTGTGTCATTTTAATTTTTTACTATCTGTTATAAACTTCGTCTCCAGACATTTCTCAGTTTCACAACACGATTGTAGTAACATTTATCCAAGTCTTTCAACTTCTATTTCTGAGGTATCATTTGATCTTAATTCTCTGTTATTGTTCTAATTTGTAGTATTATAAATATGGTTTGTATGCCAAATCAAATCAAACATTATGGAGTGTTGTACATTGTACCAGAACTTTGTTTTCAAGTGGCTCAACTTGAGAAATATTTGTCCCTTTGTTTTCGTTTAAATATCTGTAAAAGAAAATAAGAAGAGAGCATGTGAACACATTTTCGTATAATAATTTAGTTTCTTGTGGAAAAAAAACTAAAAAAGTTTGGACCAAAAGGATTCGAGTAAGTCGGTACATCAAGATTGGTGGAGTCATCAACAAGACAGGTATAGAAAGTTAGAGATAAAAATATATATGTACACGCCATATATAAATTATCCCATATATAGACTCTTAGTCGAAACATATACACTTAACATTTAAATGATTGATGCTATCCCACGTATACATGGATACTATTACAGACGATACCTAATCATTAGTAAACTTTGGAAAGAGACACACCACAACTTGATATATGCATCGTATCGAAACATTAATGGAATTAATATTGGTTCCAAAATAAAAGAAATTAAGTTCAGAAAAATGTGAATTGCCCCACAAAAGACCATTGAAGAAGATGGAGAATCTAAAGATATTGTGGCAGGTAGGGCATGCAATTAAGGACGATTTTGAGTTGGTTTGTCTTTTTGGCATAACTGATGAAAGGGAAATCAAATAGCTAGAGTAAAGGGTCAAAAAGAGTTGGTGTTGATTTGGGATCAAGATCTATTGCGCTCACTAACATCTCAATTCTCACTAAGTATGAAGTTATTCTGTATATCTCACCAAAAGACCCAAAACCAAATATTATAAGCATTCTCAAGTATTTGATTATAAATTGCCAAAATATTTATTTTGTTCCACCAAAGCCAGAGAACAAGTACAAGGAGTTAGTCAATACGAAATAGTGGTGATCGAGTGTAGACGGTACATTTGATACACACACACAAACACTCTACGTACATATTACATTTGTTATATACAAAAATTAATGAAAAGAAGTAGGAGTTAGTCTTATCACATTTAAAAGTTAGTTTCAGTCTCAGTCGCTGCATGTCTATATATAACATGAGACCAACATTGACTGTAATCTCAAACTAATAAACATATTTTCCTTCTTTTGTATGTGAAGGACAATAAACCGGTTCTCTATCATTCTGTAGCCAAGTCTTAGCTAGTATACATGGATTATAATGTACACATATGTCCATGAATATTGTTGTTCAAAATTGACCTAAACTAAAAGTCTTTCAGTTTTACACTAGGCTAATGGAATACTGATTAGGGTTTTCCTCTTACACGAATAATAATCTGCAAATTAAATGATCTCCAGCATTTATAAATTGGGAATTTTGATCCTATAACCAAAAAAAAACCTATATTTCACTAACTAACCATATCACCCCCTTTCTCGTACTTTTTCTTCCCACCTCTCTCTACTCTCTTACTACAAATCTAATATTTTTCTCAATATAGTCATTGACCCTTATAAATTTCCTTAATCATTTGTGTAAACAGTAATTTTATTTGATTTTAAAAGAATATATTCTATTAAAAAAGAAGCAGTCTTGATAAACTACTTATAAAGATTGTTTGGACCTATTTATTAGAATTTAGTTAGACACATTATTTAATCTCTACACATAGCATATCCTAAATAATATAAGAGAATAGTTATAAATGTAACAGATCGTTTAGGCCTATTTCCCTGCATTTTAGGAAAGATCAGTTAATTGCAATATTTACACAACTATATTTATAAATAAAATCTTCTACGATTGCCAAGAAAAAACGAATCATATAAAATAATTATCTTCTGCAATTCACGTTTAAATAAAAGTAAAATATTTATTTTAATATTTTACTCAACCATTGTATTCTAATATATCACTATTTCAGTCCCAAAGCCATAAATAGCAGTATAACATATTTATTAATAAGATCATATTCAATGATATTTTATACAAAAATAACCATTAAAAATATTTTATCACCCAAAGTCATGATTTTTATGTTGCAACATCTATACTATTAAAACATGATCCTATTTTAAAAATTTAGGATTCTACCCTTGGATTTTAATCATATTTACAAAATAATAGAAATATCTCACATTTATGGTAACAAATAAATTTTCTTTACAAACCAAAAAAAACCATAAATGCTAATTAGCAATTAGCATTTACTATAGGTAAAGCTTTATCATATCCATAGCAAAAAAATTTCGACTAGATTTTTTTTTTGAATAATTAGATATTTTTAATCATATGAAATATACTTAATTTTGCGGATAATAAATAAATTAAACTAATATAATTTATTTATTAGCTACAAATTAATTGAAGTGTTTTTTGTAGTGTATTTTCCTAATATGAGAAAAAAAAATCATAAACTTTCCATTTTACAATTTTTATAGTTGAGTTTTATATGGTTGGAAAAATATATGCATCTAATTAAATAAATAAATAAATAGTCATTAAAAGTTAAAATCTGTAAAGAATAATATCAAAATATGCAATGTGAAATATCATTCATTTTTTCAACTTATATAGTAGTATTTTTATATAATTGGAACAAATATATGCATCTAAATGATCAAATAAAATATTATCAATAAAAAATAAGATGAGCAATAATAATATTAAAATATGTAATGAGAAAATATCTTTAGTATATAAATATAATACTTTAGAGTAAATTAAAATTAATACAATATTTTTCTAAACAATTAACTTCTTTAAAAATAATTTCATAAATATAAATATAATTTTTTTATATATCATATCTAATATCTATTATTATAACATAAACAATCAGTAAATTTTAAATGTATATGGTTATCATATATAAAAACACATAATCTTATAATTTTAAAAAATCTTATAATTAAAAAATTTGTAGAATTTTAAAAGAGAATTAGTCCCGCGCTTTTTAAAGCGCGGGTCAAAATCTAGATATAGGTATTGGTGAAATCTTTAACAAATCCAAGCTGTATAGCATAATATTGATTTGTCTAATTAAGCATAAAATTTAACAATGTTATAGTGAGAGATAGAATAAAACACGTAGAAACAGATTATACCAATAAATGTAAGGGACACCGATCACATGGTAGACAATGAACTTATGGTAGTAATCCATTCATAGTACAATCTCCAACGAGTTATTTGTACTATATGTGTTGTCATACATACAATGTATACACTATTTTGAATTCTTCTGACGTATTACTTGATTGTGACATACCATTCACAAAAAAATCACACATACCACATTTAAAACTCTGAAAGACCATAAGCAACGTCATTTGTTCCCCTACTCAATGACGTATTCCATTATTTATTCAAAAACAGTTGATGGATCTTAATGTAAGCCCAATACTTCAGAAAGAAGCCCATTAACGAAACTACTAAACATTTCTGAATGGCTTCGTATCGGCTGCGAATCACATACTGCCACGTGTTTATTTCTTGTAAGTTTGACTCGCTTGATTTTTCTTTTTTTTAACATAAACCGGTGGCGAGTTTGCGAACGACGGAGAGATCTGGCGATGAGTTGCCGGAGATTCTTCTCGATCCCGGTCCTTTCGGTGATTCTGGTGATGGGTTTGGTCTACTACATCACACTCTTCGTGTTCATCGATGATTGGGTTGGTCTACGAAGCTCAGCTGGGAAGCTAAACGCACTGGTCTTCACCCTCTTGGCGTCTCTCTGTCTCTTCTCCCTCTCAATTTGCGTTCTTTTAGATCCGGGTCGTGTCCCTTCATCTTACGCTCCTGATGTTGAGAGTTCTAGCTGGTCCGGTAGTAATAACGTAAGCTCCTCTGTGTTTGATGATCTCTTGGTTTGCTTGGGAAGTTAAATGTATGATTGGATTAGGGTTTAGAATACGATAAAGGAAGGGACTTTGTGTGTTTTGATGCTCTTAGAATTATAAATCTCTAATCTTTTGAGCAGATTGTTATATTAGAAGCTGATCCTTTTTGTCTTGAATGATGATGATGAGTAGCTTAATTGATAAAATTCGATTGATTTTGTTTCTTAGGCTACAGAAACAATGAAATGTGATAAGTTCTTTGCGTATAAGCCCCTGTGTCCCTCTGTATATGATGATCTCTTGGTTTGTATGGAAACCAAGAGTCTTTGTGTGTTTGGTGCTCTTAGAACCCTAAATCCTAAATCTTGTGAGAAGATTCTTATATGAGAAGCTGATCTTTCTGCCTTGAATGATGAGTAGCTTAAATGTTTTTTTTTTCTGGTTGGTGTTAACATTATGAAAAATGGCTTAATCATTGAGATATAATGTATTCATGTTGAATTAAACTTAATATTAGGGTATAGAAGCAAGGAAGTGTGATAAGTGCTTTGCATATAAGCCTCTAAGGACTCACCATTGTCGAGTTTGCAGAAGATGCGTCTTGAAGATGGTAGGTAACACTTTTTTGATCGAGTCAAAACTTTACCAGAAGATTCTTTTTTTTTTTTCCCTTAGATGTGTCTGTTTATGTACAGGACCACCATTGCGTATGGATAAATAACTGTGTTGGCTATGCAAACTACAAGGCTTTCTTCCTTCTTGTGTTTTATGCATCTGTGGCTTGCATCTACTCCACTGTACGTTATAATCCCATTTCTTGTGTCTTTTCTTATGGGGTGAGACTCTCCTCTTAAGTGTATGAATGTTATTATATAGGTATTGCTGGTTTGCTGCGTTTTCAAGAACGGGGAATCATACGCAGGAAATGTTCCACTAAAAACTTTCATGGTAAGTAATATCTATCAGCAAATCTAGCTTTATTTCGAGATAAAGAGTATTGCTTAGAAGAAGCATATGTTACTAGTCCATAGTCTTACACTTATCAATATTGTGTTAACTGTTTAGGTTGCTTGTGGGGTCTTCATGATTGGACTAAGCATAACACTCGGGACTCTCCTTGGTTGGCATATCTACCTGATCGCCCACAATATGACCACCATTGAGGTATGTATACATTCGACTTCTTTTTGCCTACAATAGATTAATTGACAGTGCCTAAATGGTCAAATTTTTCTATGTAGCATTATGATTCAAAGCGGGCCTTATGGTTAGCTAGAAAATCAGGACAAAGCTATAGGCATCAATTCGATCGTGGCGTTTACAAAAACATCACCTCGGTACCTTTTCTTTGCAATCTAACTCTCTCTCTCTATCTTTTGTGTTCGTTCTTCAGATCAAGAACTTGACAGTAAAAGGTTTGATTCCTTTTCACAGGTGTTAGGGTCCAACATAATCAAATGGCTATGCCCAACATTCACTAGGAATACTGAAGATGGTATCAACTTCTCTGCGTCCAGAGACAGCTAGCTAAAAAAAGTTCATTCACCAATCAAATTGTATACACGCTTGTACAAAATTTTGAAACAAAGTTTTCATTGTCTTAAAAAGATTACCTGCTGTAACATGAATAGCCTTAAAAGAACACTCATGAATCATGATCGTCTCGAAATTGGGTTTTATTGTCTCATAAAAAAGAAATGGAGTTAATCTGATACTTTCATTAAAACATGGGGGGCTTTTTGCTAAAACTGAGTATAGTGACCATTTATTATTTACTAATCTTGTTGGTGAGAAGTCTTTTTGGAGTGAAAGAGAATGTCAGAGATTGTGAACTTGTCTCCTTCTCTGAGATCTTTAAACCCAAAGATCTCACCTTTGGTTCCTCCTCGTCAACTCTCGAGCTCGTTCTATCAACAGCCGAGATTAAAGTTTCTATCTTTTCCCGGGAAAAGCATCTTGGCAACGGGGAGAGTCCGAGCAATCGATGCGAGGAGGCAAGAGGTGGATGACTCGCCGGTGTCTGTCGAGCTAGGTCCGATAAGTAGCGAGAGCCACTTCGATGAGGTGATGGAGGAAGCTCAGAGGGTCGGTGAATCAGTTGTGATCGTCTGGTGAGGCTTTTAGGATTTGTGAAAAAGACTTTGACTTTGATTTGTTTGGTTCTGATTCGTCTTTATGTTCTGTTTGTGTGTTTTATATGGATGGTTGTTTTGTAGGATGGCAGCTTGGTGCAGGAAATGTATATACTTGAGGCCCAAACTCGAAAAGCTCGCTGCTGAGTTCTACCCAAGGTTAGCTTTTTTTTCTGTTATTGTTCTTCTTCATTGGCAATGCTTGCGACTGCTGTGACAGGCTTTAGATCTTGTTTATACTTTTCCAGGCTGCGGTTTTATCATGTTGATGTCAACGCTGTGCCATACAAGCTTGTTTCTCGTGCAGGAGTTACGGTAATGAACCTTCCTCTTTTGGTTAACTCACTCTTTTCGAAAATACTTTGGGTGTCTTTATTGTTGATATAACAACTACTGAAGAATGAAACCTTTGTTTGGAACACTCTAACGCAGAAAATGCCAACGATTCAGGTGTGGTTTTATCTGTTTCCCATGCCTTGAAAATGATCTTTATATTTTGGATCTTAAACTCTTTCTAATTTACGTGTCTTGTTCCCTCTGCAGTTATGGAGAGATAATCAGAAACAAGCTGAAGTCATCGGTGGCCACAAAGCGCATTTTGTGGTTAATGAAGTGCGGGAGATGATAGAGAACGATTCAATCACTTGAAACTTAACAGTCTCAAGACTCTGCTGCTCTTTATTCCCCTCTGATTGTTTTTAGTATAAGGTTGGTTCCTCGAGTAGATTAAACAGATACTGAAGTCTATTGCAATATCAAACGCTTCTTTTTGTCACATGTAATTAACTACTATAGTTACACACTCAGACTGGGATCTTTGGCGGGCAAGAACTGTAACCTTCCTTTTATCGATTTATTCCAACAACATATAAAAAAGTACACAACTTTTCAGCACACTATGGGGTCTATGGTTTAATGGGATTCAGTATACACAAGATCATTTTTGCTCTATAGATTCTAAGTTACGTTAGTAAAAAAAGAATAAACATGATGATGGATTTAGACTTGTTTCCTCTTTGTGCTCCCTTCAGAAGAAATCAGAGCTCAGAAAACCCAAAATTTCTTCTTCTTCTTCTTGCCCTCAGGTGCCGGCAGCTCTACACAAAACTCAACTTAACATTTGATTCAACATAACTCCATGGATGTTTATATCATATAAGAAGCATTACATACCTCCTTCAGGATAGATTGAATTGTAATGGACCTCAGCCCAGAAGCTTAAACATATAACTGATTCACAAGCCAATGCATTATTATTATGAAGAAAAAAAAGGACTGTTACTAATTAGAACATTGAGAAGTAACTTACGGCGATTAGACTTCTGCAAATGAGGCAAGATGTCAATGTAACATGTATCCTTGAATGAAGTTATCACAAACATCCTAACACCAAACTGCCAATCACAGCAAAAACAAAATTGCCAAAACCTCATTTCATATGTCAACCCCTTAAATATTCTTACACGCAAACAATGTACTAAGAGCTAAGGTTGTGTAAGTACCCAATCCGCAGCAGCCTGTAGAGTAACGTGATCACCCCATTCTCCATTCCTATGTTCATAATAAATCACGATTAATATACCAGTGGAAAGAACTGAGAGAAGAGAAAGAGTTTCAGACCGTTTCATTGTTTTAAGATAGTCGTTGTACGCCATTGGAACATAACCTTCATACATCTCTCTATTATACGCCAGCTGAAAACAACAAACTAGAACGTCAAATCATCACTGAGACAATGGGAGAATTAGATTTCTTTTCTTGGTACTATAACCCAACCTGACTAACAACTTGTTCTCTGACAGCACTATGGTGCTCTGGAGAGCGGTAAAGCTGGTCTGATAGTGCTCGAAACTGAGAAAAGACAATACAAAACAAGTCACACACTGCTAGAACAAGTTACATCTGCAAACCGTAACCAGAAACAAGAAGAAGAGAGAAATAAACCTGGCAGTTTCCATCTCCTTGAATCTTATTCTCCACCAAGCCATAAAGCTGCAATCTGTAGCGTATAGTTACCATTAGAAGAAGAAGAGTTCTCTCACTATCCATTCAAATAAATCTATAGAATTAAAGAAGACCGCTCTATAATGTAATCAAGACAATGATCATTTACAACAGCTAACAGGTTACAACAGAACCATAACCAGACATACCTCTGAGAAAGCCGTTGATGATCAGAAACCTGTTCATCCTCTGACGGTAACTCTCCATTGATTTTAGGCACATGCTGCAAAAATCAGGGACTCTTTAAGCTTACATAGGCTTATGATGACTTGATCTAGATCCATGACAAAGAGAAGATGAACTTACAGCAATAGGAATCATTTGGTTAAGCCGCTTCCCAAACTCAGACCAAGATTCTTCCTCTATCTCTACAGAACAAACTGATTCATCATCATCACGACCTGGTGAACTTCCCTCCCCTTGATTCCCTAACCTTGCAACGTTCTTATCTTCCACGTCATCTCTTTCATGAGAAATACCAATGGCTTCCCCTTGATGAGGCCACTCTTGTTCAACAACTGAAGTTCGACTAGGATCATCAGATGCTTCAGCTCGATCAACTCTGGACAACTCGTCTTGGTAAAACTGAGCGATGACAGCATCATTGTCTACATAACTACCAGTCAAAGGCTGGTTGTTGTTGTTGTTGTAACCTTCTCTAACATAGCCGTGAGCAACACCATCCGTCTCGTAACGCGTTACGCTGCGGCAAGAGCCAGCGTTTGTGAGTGTACAAACCTCGAGGTCGTGGAGACCCCACCGAAGAGCATCTGGATCAGGCTGATTATTATACCCCATTAAATCCAAAAAAAAACTGAAAAGTATCAAACTTTATAATCACAAACAGCCAAAAAGATCGAGTCTTTGGGGTTTGGTGTTGCGTGTAGTATTGAGTTTCCTGCAAAAGAGGGTAACGCGTGATCAGATGCATGCGTGATCCGGAGAAGGAGAAAGAAACCGGAGTTTAAATGAAATCAACAGATTGTTCAATTGGTAACATGATCATAGCGCAGAAACAAAGAAAGAAAAGGAAACCTACGAAGATGGGTTTGGTCGGAGAGAGAGAGAGAGAGAGAGAGAGAGAATCGCAACCGTTGAAATAGAAAAAAAAAACGAAAGAGCGATCGGGAAGACGGCAGAGAGATATTTAAAAGCCGTTTCACACCGTCGTGTTGTTGGTTTATCGGGAGGCGGTTTGTTTGTTAATCCTAAAACCCCGCTCTTTTTCCCATAACCCGTTACGATTCGTCCACGTGTCTTCTTTTTAAAAATAGTTTTGATCTCTAAAAACTACCCAATTTCCATATGATAATAAATCCATAAAATTACCTAATTTCCATTTGTTTCCCATTTATTGTAAATTTTTTCCCTGATAAAAACTAATTTTTTTATGGTCTATCTTAAGAGAATCTGGATTAAAATCTTTTTCTATATATTAAAGAAAAATTGTAATTAAAAAGGAATTGGAATTACTTACTTGGATAACAGATGTTTGTATATTGGTCAATGACCTTTTTGGATTAGTTTTTATTGTCAGCACCTTTTGGATTAGTTAAAAGCCTAATATCGTGAATGGGGTTAGTATGTATTACTAGTCGCTGCCATGCTGAGGTACGAGGTGGTTTGCTACAGAATGCCCCTATCATTAATTAAATAATTACATCTCATTTCTTTGTTATTTTTTTTTAAGATACGTAATCGCTTTCGCTATAGATATTCGAATCCTTCATGGAACTGCAAACCCAACCTGCATATATAAAAATTGAGGATAATGGTGAACTCACGTGTACGTAATAAACATCATCTGATTCTGACATACATTCCAAGTTTATACACGTGTTCCTCAAATCCATCTACACATAGCTCATACTTCAAACGTATCTGACATAGATTCCAAGTTTATAAGTTATGTTTCAAATTAAAAAAAATTACATAAAATTTTAAGCATACAGTAAGAGATTTTGTACGAGAATCATTCACATTAACAACATTTTAAAAGCCGATTGTGACTTAGTTAAAAAACAAAGCAAAAACAAAAGAGTGTGAGGCAACCTTCATGAAAATGAAACACTACAGAAAGAGACATGAAAACACTAGACAATCAAACTAAAAAGTAAAACAACAAACCAGAACTAAAGTTTACAACAATTCCACAGAGAGAGGCTCTTTTAACCTCTCTTGCATCCCCACAATCTCTATGTCACATAATGTCCAGTCTTCCGTCTGTGACGGCTATAATCCGACACAAACCTAAACGAAAGCCCACACTCCTCGACCTTGCATTTGTACGGTCGTTCCCCAGTGTGCAGACGCAGATGCTCAGTCCTCGCCCATTGCCATTTGAAATTCATTGAACATCCTTTCCAAGGGCACGCCAATGGTCTTTCATCGTTATGAACGCGCTGATGAAGCACCAGATACTTGTGAGCCCTGAACTTCTTCCCACACCCTTCGTGCGTGCATCGGTTCCTCTTGTGAGCTGCTAAGTCCGCTTTGCTCTTGAACGTCATCTTGCATCCCTCTTGGTAACAAAGGTTGTGCTGAGTTGTCGTTGAGCCAGTATTTGGAGTTTTCTTGAGCCTTTTCGCAGTGTGTTTCTTCTCTTCATCGCTCGCTTCATTGAGATTGGATGAAGTTTCTTCGCATGTCACTTTCCTCTTTCCCCTTGACCTCAACCCTTCACAAGGACTCTTTATGAAACCAATGCTACTCTCTGGATGATAATCATTCGTCTCAGACTCTAATTCTATTTTCCGCTTCTTCTTTGCTTCCACGATAACCTTGGTGTTTCCTGAGCTTGCAACTTCGCTCTCCATGCTATTTTCATCATCTGCAGCTTGCAAGCCACTTGAAGAAGCTTCATCACCGTTGCTTGCCAGAGGGTCATCGTCACGGACCATGTCCACAACTATCTTCTCACTAGCAATGTTGGTTTCAGAAACTTCTAAACCCACTTGAGCTGAAGAATGTGTTTGCTCTTCTTGTTGCTCAGTGTGCCTTATATCTTCAGATACAGCTTCTCTATTGGTAGGTAGCACCACCTGTGATTGCTCTTCCTCCTCACTGTTAGCGTTAGTAGTTCTAGGTTCTAGGGCCACAGAGTGTCCCTGGTGCTCTCTGGTTACGGAAGTAAGATCAGCAGAGTCTCCAATCTCATTATTCATCTCAGAATCAACTGCACTAGCATGACGTGACCTATTGGCATTGGGATTCAACTTTTTCTTTCTCGAGTACTGGATGATCTTTTCTTCCTTTCTTCCCCCTTGTGATTCAACTTCTTCTTTCTCCCCTAATCTTCTCTCTGCTTTTACCTCAAGACGTTCACGAGATGTGAAACCCGAGGTAGTAGAGCAGGGTTTAGCTTTTGAGCGTGATTTCCTCTGCAGCCATTTGATAGTTGACATATCCAGCACGTGGCTCGAGTCCGAGAACAAGCCACCTAGAGACAGCGCATGCTGAATCTTATTAGTAGGAGAATTTTTCCTCACTTTGACACAGTACCGTAAGTTGATGCCGAGTTTCGAGGTCCAGTCTGCGCCGTACTCGTTATTTTCTTCACCTTCGATTGCAAGATCAATTAGACTCAGCTCTTCTTTAGACGCACTCTCTAACAAGACATCATCATATCTGAAAGGGACTTTCACTTCCTCTGCCACTATAGCCGCATGCGCCTTAAATTTCTGAAAGTCTGCAAACAATTCCAATAAAGGTTACAAAAAAGAATGATCAACAACAATCAACGGACTTTAACACAATCTTATACTTACCTTTATGGCAAATTACAAGGAACTTCAGTCCACCTCTTGACTGCAGCAGTCTCTGAAGTTCGATAGTGTGTTCAAGGCAGAAAATGCGAGGTCTTATATATCTGGATGACGTGTTCCACTCACAGTTAGACTTTTCTGATGACTCTGCCTTATCTTCCAGAGCATCTGTAGGATTAATAGAAGTACAATTAGATACCGTAGTTAGTCCATGGTTTAGATTAAAAAATGAGGGTTTGGTTACCTATCTCTCCTTGTCTCTCTGAGAGATCTTTTAATGCATTTTCAGAAGGCTGTACCACAGACATAAAAGGGAAGCCAAGAACGCCACACGCCACACATGGCAAGGTTCCAGAATCAATTTGGAAATCATTAAGCTGACCGTCATCATCGTCGTAGTACACATCTTTCAGCTTCTCCATGAACAAACTCAATTCCTCTAAAAGACTAGGGTTCTCCTCCTTATTCTCAATTTCACTTTTTGCCTCTGCTGGTGATGAAACCGCAGGAGTGGTAGCAACTCCAGTAGCTGCAAGAGCCAGGACACTATGACGCGGAAGTAGATCAGGGTCCCACATCACCAAACGAGAGCCCGGTTCTCCAAGTAGAACAGATAGATTCTTGTTTTCGTTCAATATATCTTCTACAAAAGCTTTCTTCACAAGGAACTCCCTTTCTTCTCTCTGTCGATCTCTCAGCCGGGAGCTACGACCACCTGGCAGCAACGAGCGTGGCACTCTGGAAAAAAATAATATTTACATGAATATGAGAACAAAATATGGTCCAACAAAACTTAACGGGTTCTATGTACAAAGGGAAAATTGAAATGTTGCCTTGCCTTGAAACAAAGGACATGGTCAAGAGATATAGAAGCTGCTGATGGGACAACATGGGGAGATAATTCATGGCCGCCCTACGCACAGCAGCTTCCTTAGCTACGTTGAGCCACTGTGGAGTTCCAAAATTGGCGGCTTCCCCACAGTTAAAACCTAGAAAACGTCAGATTAAATCTCCTTAGTTAAGGATTTTTTAAATTTTTTTGGCAAATATGTAATCCTAATCTAAGCCAAACTATCCACTTATACTATTGTGACTGATATAACTATATGGTTCTTCATTCTCCTGATTAGAAGATCAATACCTCATGCTATGTCGTAAAACACCCCTTTTCTCCAAAGCTTTATTCATTTTTTTTCATTTTCCCAAACCCTTTGAGAAGTGCAAAATGGAAGGAACAGACTGCAATCACTAAGACTTGAAAGAATGTTTACCGTGGCTGAATCCTACATGATAAGACCTTGGGAAAGTCACAACAAATTCACCAGGATTTTGTACCAACCTACATAGAAAATATAGCAGAACAAGAAAGTAAGAAAATTTTCACATAGTGCCTCACATCTCCACATAACAGAAGTTAAAGGTCAAATAAAATAAAAAAGGCCTACCTACAGCAAGGAATGTCAGATGAAACTATAATCTCAGGTGATACAAGAGTTGTCTTTTCTCCTAGTTGGGTGAGAGCAGCTGACAGTTACAAAGAATAGAAAACAGTTAATGAAAAACAGAACAAGTGTGGCAATGTCTAGTATCTATCATTACGTTAAAGCAATGAGATCTTAAGGCATTTTTCCAAAGACTAAACTATCAATCCTCATATGTATCATCTTTAGCAGTGTTTTTTCAGAAAGAACGTACCCAGTTGATCAAGGTTACTGCCATAAGAATTCTTGCGGATAACCTCTTCGAAATCGAGCGCATAATCACCAGGGACAGCGTACCAAGTCTTTGGCGAGCCAGTGTGAAGATAATTCATACTGTGAAGCTCATGGTCCTCAACGTGCCAGGCAAACCAGCTGAACAACATACCGATATAAACCATGGGAGACGTCACACCAGGTATGTCATCCGGCATGAAGCGTGTCACAGAGCCAGGCGAACGTGCGATCATCTGAAGGTTCCACGAACTGTTTGAAAGCTTCCACCCTGCAGTACCTTCCATTTCATCAACAACAACAACATCCATATTCTTCTTCTTGGATGGATCTTGAGCTGATAAACTCGGAGACACAACAGGCAACGAACTCTCACCATTCTTCCTCTGGTAAAACCCTCTCCCTCTCCTCTTCCTCTGCCGGAAATGCCTGAAATGCCCCTCCGGCTCGCCAAAAGCCGAGCCAGGGACATCGTTCGCATACTCTATATACATAGGCTTCTCCGAAGCCGCTCTCCAGAACAACGCCTCAACCACAACCGGCGACACTTCTCTAACCGTCCCTAACTGACTCTTATAAAAAGCCTTCGACTTTGACTCAAACTGCTCCAACGTATACACGCCACCACTCTGCCACACCTGCTTAACATCACCACCCTCTCCTCCTCTGCTCTTTTTCCTAGCCTGGCCTAGCTCTTGCTGTCTAGTGGTGAACACAGCTCTATCCTCTTGACCAAGACGCTTCGAAACGTCTACACCAGAAGCTAACTCAGGACACCTCAGAAGCGACTTGTTCAAGTTGCAAAAGACATACTTTTTCGATGGCTTGGGGATAGGAGGAATGATCTTGCAGATCCCAAAGGCGCTTGCTTGTTTCTCGATCTTTGAGATGTAAGCAATGGGATCTGCGAACTCGGTGTCTGTGGGTCTGAAGACGGGTGCCAAAGGCATGGCCTTTAGCCAATTGGGGATTTCGACATTACTACTACCCATCTCAATGGATCAGATTAAACCACCCACCACTCTAAAACCCTAGATTCGAGATTCCGATTCCGATTAACAAAAAAAAAAGATATTATCTTTTCTTTCGCTTCCTAACCAAATAAACACTGTGAAACCGTTGGGGCTGATACAAGCAATAGCGGTAGAATCGTTACTTGGGGAAAAGAGAGAGAGAGGAGAGTGAAACGATATGAAACTGTGCGGTTGCGCAACGACGGAGAAGAAGAAGAGGAGGTGGAGAGAGAGAGAGAGAGAGAGAAAGTATTTTAAATATTGAATTTTTTTTTTCCTAAAATTATTTTAAACTCCGCCGTCGGTGCATGTTAGCGTGGGATTACCAAACTTTTACGAGTGTGCGCGCGTCAAATTGCACTAACTAACCGGGGTGTTGTTTTTGGACCGGGCTTGTAGGCCTTTTTCTTTATTAATCATATAAAATAGCCCGTTACAGAATGGCCTTTATTCAATAATTTTTCTTATAGAAAAAATAAGAAGGCATCTTAACATTCATGATTTGAAATGTACATTTTTTTAACAACATATTTGAAATGTACATATATACGCAAATGTCTGAATATACAGTTTTTTTACTTTATAATATACATTTGAATAACTCTGATAAATGATATCAATAATGACTCCAAACTAGAAAACATGTTTGAAATTAAAATTGGAAAAATAAGGATAGTGTATGAAGATGCACATCATGGAGATTACTCAAACAGGATCGACGAGTTTGGCTTCAGCAGCGATATCCAACATCCAACATCCAATATCCAATATCCAATATCCAATATCCAAATGAAGTTCAGATACATTTATACGTATTATTTTGTGAGATAACGTTCATATTCCATTTTAGCCATTAAAAGGAACATTAACACCTTCTCATTCGAATAAAGTGCTTTCTGACAACTTTTAAAAAAGTTTGATTAAAAGTACTAGTTGATCATATTGCTAAGAAAATTTTACCGTATGGAGTAGAGGCAAAACGTTGGCTACTTGGCTTTAAAAAGCTAAATTGCTGGTACAAAAACTTTTCGAGCAAAAATATCTAAGGATATGGAAAGCTAGTCTATCTAGATATTCAGAGAACAGGTTTCATAATGGAGTATCCTTTTACAAAAACAAAACTTATAGGAATCTACAGTTGTTGTTTCCAACCGAGAAAAACAAAAAAATAAGAGTGATGTTGACAAATATAAAATCGAAAATAAATATATATGATGTTGCAACTTGAAAGTACACTTAAGATTTTTTGAACAAAACAACATAATAATAATTGAAGCCAGTTTCAAAAAAAAAAACAACATAATAGAATGACCACAAAGTAGGTAAAGATATGGCAAATGTCAGATTCAAGAAAAACAAATTTTCAAACACATATATAGATCGTAATTTCATAAATTCTGAACCATAATATTTGTTGTGGGAAGACAAGTAGCCTAGTGGCGGCTCTTGCTCTCGTCTCGTGTACATGACAGCTTGTGGTGGTTTCTAATCTCTCATCAAAGTATATATTGTATGGTATTTTCCTGGATAAAGAGAGGGTCTTTAGATAGTTTGAGTCGTTTGACCAATAATGAATATGTCTAAAACTATACTGAAAATAATACTATTTAAATTATTTTCATAGACTATTTAGATTTTTGACCATATCATTTTCTTAGTGTTGAATTTTTTTTTATAACCGTTTGCCTTAATTACACAATATTTTGAATAAATTGTTTTTTTTTGTAACTTTTGAATAACTTGTTTTAGTTAGACATCAATTGATATATTTTCATATAAAAAGCTTATAGGCAGCACATGATAATGTACTTAGAAATGTTTGAGATGCTACCAAAAGAGCTCATTGAAAGAAAAAATGGAGGACGCAAATGATACTTTATACGTCAGAAGTATCATGCTTCGCGTGTTTGGAATGAAAATAACGTTTGAACAAATCAATTCAAATGCAACACATTTTACTAGAATATAGAAAGATTGTAATGTCAAACGTTTTTTTCAGGTTTCGCGGTAGATCTTGTGCTCTCTTTTTTTTTTTAGTTTCTGTCTTTTTCACGATTTTCCGTTGATTTGCATATTATTATCATAAGACACTTTAGTTTCTTTTAGTATTTTTGTTATCGTTTAGTTTGAAATATGATTTTAACATTTTTGTTAATGGATGTTGGAAACAAAATATTTAAGATTCATAAATTAATTTTGTTTTGCCACAAAATATTTAACTAGAATACTAAGAAAAGAAAATATTACAAGCTATGACGTTTTATTAATAGTTTTGGAAAGAAATCAAAGAGAAGAAAATTAAACAGGTGTTCTAGAAAAATGTCATTGTCCTAGAATTAATGTATCCAGATAATAAGATAGATAACACACGCAAACACTCGAAGACCGCGTTATCCATTCACATAATAATGCCTACAAGGTACATCAACTTGGTTTGAATTTTCACACATTGTCTACGAAATTCATTTCAACTTTATTTATTTTTTAGAAATGAATCACTGATCTTAGTATAATATATATAACCATTTAAAAAAAAATAGTATGAAGAAACTTATCCATAATAATGTAAGGACATGATTTATTTCAAATATCATAAAAAATGATTAAAACTTGTCATCATCACCCAATCAAACTCGTATTCATTTCTATCTCCAGTATTCGTCAAACAAGTTTTTGTTGGGACCATAAAGCAAGTAAATAATCTTCTACTTGAGCTAATAATCAAAGTTTAATTAGGCCAACCAACAAAAAAAGGGTATTAAAGTCATTTCAGCATCCCCAATGTCATCTCGTGATTTGTTGATCTTTTAAATGGAAAATAAATAAAACAATAAGAAACTCTCGTCACGAAAAAATTGGCGGTTGAATCAGAACGTTGTTCTCTTCATTACCGTTTTGGACTAGATTCTTTCTCCTCTGTCTCTCTTTACCATTTACATATACACTCATTCTTCGTTATCATCGAGATCATCTAGAGAAAAAAAAACGAAAAAGATGGGATTTTTCGGGAGTGTGCTGGGGATCCTCGGTTTCGCAATCGGAATCCCTATCGGACTCGTCGTTGGATTCTTCGTCTTCGTATATTCTCAGCCTTCACACGAAGAGGTAAACAAAAAAATCGAGTCTTTCGTTTGATTATGTTGTTTTAATCATCTGGGTACCTTAAAGTTTGTTACTTTAACGTGTGTGGTGATGAATTGGAACCTGAGGATTTGATAATATGTGGACACTGTTTGAAACCATTTGCCAGTATCCACCAGCGAGGCCACTAGTTGAGACTAGCATCACTCTCCTTCTCGATCTTCTCCCTGATATCCCACTATGGATGAAGAATCCTGACTACGAAAGAGTAAGTTAAACTCAAACATTTAATCACTCTACTTTCTTAATTACTTCACACTAATATACTCTTTCTTTCTATTGTGTGTTTTACTACATGCATTCAGGTTGACTGGTTTAACAGGTTTCTCTCATACATGTGGCCCTACCTCGATAAGGTTCTTTTCTTGAGATTTTGGAGGCTGTATGCGATTTAATAAAAATTTCAATAGAATTTTTTAATACAAATTTGCGCGATTTTCTTCAAAAATTGTTTGAGACAATAGACCAATGTTTCATTCGGCTTTGCGCATTCTTATATAAATAAGCTTATTATCAAATTTTGCTTCTATATATAAGTTTGAACTTTTTTTTATCTTGTTTATAGGCTATTTGTGAGATTATCAAGAGCTCTGCACAACCCATTTTTGCTGATTACATTGGGACTTTCTGTATAGAATCTATAGAGTTTGAAACACTGAGCCTTGGATCGCTTCCACCCACAGTTCATGGCAAGAACTAGTCCCATTTTTACTTAATTGTCACATCTGTAAGCTGTGCTAATGGTCTCAAAGGGCAATGTGCCTAATCTTAGTGCAGGTGTTAAGTTCTATGAGACCAACGAGAAGGAGCTTCTGTTTGAACCATCAGTCAAGTGGGCAGGCAATCCCAATATAGTTTTGGTTGTAAAGCTCATGTCTTTACGAATCAAAGTTCAGGTCAGTAAGAGAAGCTTAAACACCAAGTTGTAGTAGTATCTTGACTGTTTAAAATACTTGCTTTTAAAGCTCGTAGATCTCCAAATTTTCGCTATAATGCGAGTAGCTCTGAAGCCTCTTCTACCAACCTTCCCTTGCTTCGGAGCCGTTGTAGTTTCATTGATGGAAAAGGTATTAGTTACATTCTCTCAGAACAGATTTTGAAAGTTGTCTGCTTTATTACCAACCATGAGGATTTTCTTTGCAGCCGCATGTTGATTTTGGATTAAAAGTGCTTGGTGGGGATCTCATGTCCATACCAGGTCTCTACAGATATGTTCAGGTGCTACATTGATGACTCTCCTTTTGGTAGGAGTTGGAACTATGCTCTTTCATTGTTATTATCTTTTCTCAGAGGATTTAATCTAATAATAATGATTTTTGCAGGAAACTATTAAAAGGCAAGTCTCAAGCATGTACCATTGGCCACAAGTTCTTGAGATACCTATTCTTGATGCTTCAACGTAAGTGCTAATAATAATGATCCTGCAGGAAACTCTTTTCTTTTCCCCTCTGATTGTTTACTTCTGATGTAGAGCTTCTGTGAAGAAGCCTGTAGGGTTGCTTCATGTGAACATCATTAGAGCTCGCAATCTCCTCAAGAAGGATCTGCTTGGAACATCTGATCCTTATGTCAAGCTTAGCTTGACCGGAGAAAAGCTTCCGGCAAAGAAAACCACTATCAAGAAGAGGAACTTAAACCCGGAGTGGAACGAACACTTCAAGCTCATTGTGAAGGATCCAATATCACAAGTCCTTCAACTAGAAGTCTTTGACTGGGACAAGGTCTCACTCAGCATCTCTTCTCTTAGTTCAAATGTACTGTGTAACTCCTTACTAAACCTGCTCTCTTTGTCAGGTTGGTGGGCATGACAGATTGGGAATGCAGATGATCCCCTTGAAGAAAATTAACCCTGGGGAGAAGAAGGTGTTTAACTTGGATTTGATCAAGAATTCAAATATTGTTATGGATGTACCAGAGAAGAAACAAAGAGGAAGGTTAGAGTTAGACCTCAGGTATGTGCCATTCAGAGATGAAAGCCTCAAGTACAGAAACGATGTTCAGGATGAGAAATCATCAGAGGACGATGATGAGTTTCTCAGCAATGCTGGTCTACTCTCGGTTGCAATCCAATCAGCCAAAGATGTAGAGGGCAAGAAGAAATATACTAATCCTTATGCTCTTGTTCTCTTCAGAGGAGAAAAGAAGAGAACAAAGGTATATACTCATAAACTTAAATATACTATTTGGCTTATAATTAGAGTGCCTCAGAGCTATGTTTAATTGATTAGATGCTGAGGAAGACAAGAGATCCGAGATGGAACGAGGAGTTCCAGTTCACACTAGAAGAGCCGCCATTGAAAGAGAGTATACGCGTTGAGGTCATGAGTAAAGGAACAGGTTTTCACTTTCGTTCCAAGGTAAATAACTTAATGCATTGACCTGAGCTTTCTATAGACCCTGTCTGCACGTTTGGTTTGGCTTCAACTCATGTCTTGGCATGATCTCTATATGCAGGAGGAACTGGGACATGTAGATATAAATCTAGACGATGTTGTTGCCAATGGAAGGATTAACCAGAAGTACCATCTTATCAATTCAAGAAATGGTGTTATTCACGTTGAGATCCGTTGGACCACTGGTTAAATTATATGTATTATAGCTATTGTGAGCAAACGCGACTTATAAAAAAGTAAAGAAACTTAAAGAGAGCAAAATGAATCGAGGCAAATATTTGTTTAGAATTTGTCTAATTGATTATGTGAATGAATGAATTAACAATATGTTAGACAAGTATTTATATTAGTCTCAAAATCAGATTTTTTTTAATAGAAAAACATCATTCGTCTAACCCTGACCCAATGAATGTTGGCTTTTTATTGGCACAAAAAGATTTAAAACATTTTCAAAGGGACAATAGAGACATGATATATCCTTCATCAACAGTTTATTATTCTTTCTTTTAAACTGTGGTGCGTACCACAAAAGACTTTTTGAAGATACAAATTCAAATAAAAGAGAACAACGAGATGTAATTGCATAATTCAAATTAAGGTAGAGACAGGAACGTAGCGTCAGCGTTCTGATCGCTGCAGTAAAGACAAGGGTGTTGCTGGAACCCTAGTCTCTCAAGCACTTCTCTAGCCATCATCACTAGTTCCTTGTTCTTCAAGGCACCTCCGTTTTCCTTCAACACCGTTTGAATCGCGTTGCTAAACGCTCCATACGCCTTCCCGCCACCACCGCCTACGTCAGCAGACGTTTCATCGGCCTGACACCCGCTCAGCAATATCCCGGAGTCAACGTGCCTTTCACGCAACGTCATTTTCTCCAAAAGATCCATCAAATCAATAGTCGGTAGCCGGAACTTTAGACCAGCGTCGCCACCAAAGAGCTCGAGTAGGTGTGTTCCAATGTCGGAAGTGAAGATTCCGGTTAGAGAACTCAAGTGGTCGAGGACTTCCTTGAAGGGCAAGGCACGCAATGTTGTTGTTGTTGTCTCCATTTCTAGAGATCTATTGCTAGAGGAGAATGGTCCTATTTGTTCTTTCTCCTTGTCAATGAGACCACCACTATGGCAAGAATCCGAGATCATGGTAAAGCTCGTTCCCTTAGGAAGTTGATTAACCAATTCTCTGAAGTCAACATCCGTGATGAGGTTGAAATCACAAGGAACAATAGCTTCGTCTTGTCTAAAAGGATGAGCAGGCTTAACCGAAGGAATCCGAGTTCCATGGCCACTATAGTGGAAGAACAAGACGTCTCCACCAGATCCATTTTGAGCTTTCTCCACCATCCTACGTAAAGCGGCCTTGATGTTGGCTCCAGTGGGCTTTACCTTTGACTCTGGCTCGTCCGTTAGCACCTCCATGTCTTCTTGTTTGAATCCAAAACGTGTCGTTAGAGTTTCTTGCATGGCTAAAACATCGTTGACGCAGCCGTGAAGCTCGTTCCTTGTGTTGGGGTAGTTGCAGCCGACGAGAACGGCTAGTCTTCTCTTGACAACTCCTTGTTGATCCATGTGAGTCTTTAGGGGTTTAGAGGGAAATTTTAAACAACTTTAATTTATGGACAATTTTTGTTTGTTTGTTTTGTTTATAATTAGCTTTTTTTCATGTGAAGTGTTGTTGTTTTGGAGCCAATATGTGTATTTATGATTGAGGTTTCTTGTAGTGAAGGTCAAGTTACATAGTATACCAACATATATTTTCTTTTGTTTTTTGCTTTAAATCCATGGATTTTTTTTTAATGGAGTATTGGCTGTATTATAATGGAAACTATACCTTAAACCAAACTTTTGAGATAGACATAAGTAATCTACTAATCCTGAGTCATGGACTCATAGTCCCACCAAACCTTATATTTAATCCAAGGGTTATAAAAAGTAAAGGAATTGGTTAACTTGGAATTATATATAACCAAAGATTTACACCTAAGTCATCTAGCTATCCAAGGCAAGAAACGAGTTACGTCTTATATATAGATATCTTTATGTTATATGAATGTGTAGATAGTGTAAAAGAACCGTCCATACTATAACGCTGGAATTAATATTTTTTATTCACGTTGGTTTTGTTAAACTCATAAACTTAAAAGTACACATGTTCGAGAAAAAAAAACAAAGCAATTTTACATGAGAACACACACACAAAACACCAAGAGAGTGGAGTAGTTAAACCGGTCCTAAACCAGAAACGACGATTTATTATTCAACATTTTTAGTGTAGAGCTGCCATTGTTGCACAACACCTTTTGCATGACGTCATCCTGAACGCTAACGTTCTTAAGCGGCTGAACCAAACGCTGACCGCCACTAACCATAACCGCTTTCTCACAACGACAGTCTAACAACGCCGTTCTCTTCTTATCGCAACCGCCGCCAAATGTCAGCGACGGCTGCGATAAGTTGATTCTTGAGAAGCTAGCCGCCGCTACCGAGACCGGTTCCGCGGTCGTAACGCTCCAAGTGACACTTGCTTCGCTCGGCTCGTAACCGTACTCTGTCGCTGTCTCGTCTACCGAGTTTCTGACGAGATCAGCTGGTGGTGGTGGAGCACAGGGACGAGATATGTGCTGAGTAGAGAAGCTCTCTATCTCGAAGAGGTCGGAGCTGGCGTCGCTCGCGGCTTCTTCGTCTGTAGTAGTAACTCCCTTGGGACTCGTTGGGTTCAAAACCGGTTTAATCGGATGCAGAACCGGTTCGGTTCGATTCAAATCCGGTTTAATCGGGTTCAGAGTCGGGAAGCTAAAATTACTAACCGGAACTGAAGATTCTCTACTGTTTCCCGCGTAATTTATGGTCCGGGTCACATTGTTTGAAGGGATCGTTAGTCTAATCGGATCAGACGACGATATCCTCTGATGATTATGATGAACGATAGACACGGTTCGGTCAGAACCGGTTTTAAACTCTGCAATTCTTGGTTTGGTTTCTTGGACCTGGACCGACTTGGAGCTAGAACAGGGACAAGTCCTGCGTCTGAAAAACCACCTGGGGCCTTTCTTGCTGCTTCCACGTCCGTCATGGTCCGATCCTTGTCGGTTGTTGTTACGGAGCAAACCGGTTTGGCTGTTCCAGCTAGCTTCGGAGGATGCCGTATGTCCCACGGTAAAGGAAGAGACTTTAGCAGATGAAGCCGAAGAGAATCTTGGACCACTAAGATTCGTAGATTTGGATCTATCGTTGCTTCCGCTTTCGCTAAAGTATCTTCGAGCTTCGAATATGCTTATCTCCGTATCTTCTTGTTGCTCCTTTTGTTCGTTGTTGTCT
This sequence comes from Brassica napus, assembly GCF_020379485.1. Classification (NCBI taxonomy): domain Eukaryota; kingdom Viridiplantae; phylum Streptophyta; class Magnoliopsida; order Brassicales; family Brassicaceae; genus Brassica; species Brassica napus. The sequence goes on from NC_063443.1 coordinate 18,949,453, forward strand.
GGCTTGAGGTATGAGGAGAAGGAGACATCGATGTCGAGGGACCGACTTTGAATGATCTTGATGTAAGGGTCTAGAGCATCGCGTTTGGTCGCTACGACAGTTACAGTAGTTTCCGCCATTGGACTTAGCTTTGTGTTTTTTTGAATCGTAGAAGCTGAGATGAAGGTTTCAAGTAGCTCTCTAACTCTGTGTATATATATACACTTGAGACTTGAGGGATGTGTCAGGAGTTAGTTATGTCCGAGAAAGTTCTATCTTTCTCGTTTAATAAGGTCATCATGACGTTCTTACATATAACCATTGTTTTCCTTTTCAAATGTAATAAAAAAAAATGACACAAACAAATAATTTAATGGTTGGTGATTTAGGGTTTTTGAACAACACAAACAAATAATTTAATGGTTGAGGGTTAGGGTCTTGGTATATTTTTCTAATATTTAAGATTCTCTATGATTATACTAAAACTAATTCGAGTGTAATGCTACTTGATGTGATGATTGAAAGTTATGGATCCACCACAATTATTTTCAATTAGTACTAGATTCTTTTTAGGGCCTTCATCTTATAAGAAAAGTATAGACTAAAGGTTCAAAACTTCATAGTTATAAAAGAAGGTTTAGTTGAACTATATATTTTAAGCTTAATCTCTATCATTTTCTTTTAAAAAAACACACAAATCCTGCAATATGAAAAGAAACATAAAGTTTTTTTTTAATGTATAAACATAAAGTTGTTTGCGCCCTATCTCCAAATTTGGGAACGTGAGTGTTTCCCTAGGCCATAATCGGTACCATGTGGCTTCTCCATTATTATGTTCTTCTCTACAATGCTTTGAGCAACAAGACAAAGATAACTCCAAAGAAGGTGACAAATCTCTATAGTGATTACTTCCTATTGGACAATAGACAGATCAAAAGAGAGGATAAGAATCATCATTGTAATGATACTTGGGTCCATTCTTTAACAATACTATTTGAATTTTTTGACATTTAACGGACAAATGCTCTGAACATGATTAGATTTCATAGGCTGTCAATTATATTGTGTGTTTTCCACTTTAGCTTGCTCATTTTCAATGTAAAAAACGTCAATGCAGTAATAGTAGAGGAATGAGTTTAATTGCTGTGAGACCTAACCGGTAAATGAAGTTGAAAATATTATGTTGATGGACATGATTAAAACCTAAACTCTCTTTCTCTCTCTCTCTTGAAGATTTAATCCCAACACAAACTTCTTGAAATGGAGTGAAGCCTTAAAATTAGACCCCACTTGATCAATAATAGGTCTCTTACAAAGGTATGAGAGCCAGCCATAAACCCAAATTTTAACCATTTAAAAAGAACCGCATATTAAAATAGAAACGAGTGCTATGCCAATTTTCAACCTTAGAATTAGTAAGGTTTTCAGACGACTAAAATAATTTGCGGTCAATAAATTTCTATGCAAGATATTATAAAGGAAGAAAATATTAAACTTCTTACAATAAAATAAGTTTGAGAAGAAGAAGAGAAAACAAAAGATGAACAACATTATTATCCTATTTGTGACATTTCTTGCTCTTTCTTCTTCATCTCGAGCAGCAGGTAATGGCTGTGTTAAGCTTTGGAGCATTTTGTATGATAAAATATACTTAAAATTAATGCAAAACTTGAGAATGACTTTCATGCAGATGAGACAGAGACTGCGTTCCATTACAAAAAAGGAGCACTAGCCGATCCATCCAAATGGAGCATGACCAAGAAAGAATGGAAAATTTGCGGGACGGGGAAGAGGCAATCACCAATCGATCTTTCTCCAGGAATAGCTCGCCTAGTTCACAATTCTACAAAGCTTATTCAGACATATTACAAACCAGTTGAAGCTACTCTTAAAAACCGTGGATACGACATCATGGTACATAACTATTCAACCTTTAAAAAATCTAGCATATTTATTTTTCTACTACCAATTAGTCTGCATGACCGGTACGTTGTGTGGATCAGGTTTCATGGGATGACGACGCAGGGAAGATTGTGATCAATAATACTGACTATCAATTGGTTCAAAGCCATTGGCACGCACCGTCAGAACATTTCCTCAATGGAGAAAGGTAACGAGGAAAAAAAATGAAAATATTGACATCATTCTTAGACATACATTCGACGTAATAATAACATCATGAAACATGAATTTGTTATTAGGTTGGCCATGGAACTTCACATGGTACATAAAAGTGAAGCAGGACACTTAGCAGTTATTGGAGTTCTCTTCCGAGAAGGTGAACCGAATGCTTTCATTTCAAGGGTAATATTTATTATTTTCTGTGTATAATTAATGGACGAGACCAATTCGATCTTGTATGTTTTTATCATTGTCTTGGTTAACAATATCGACAGATAATGGGAAAGATCAATACGATCGCAAACATCCAAGATGGCGAGGCGACCATAGGAAGGCTACACCCAAAAGATTTCGGATGGGATCTTACAAAATTCTATGAATATCGTGGATCTCTCACCACTCCTCCTTGCACTGAAGATGTCATCTGGACCATCATCAACAAGGTATATATCCAATTTCAAAACCTTTATTGTAGTAACAAACATCAAGAATCCAATAATCTAAATATATCAATCGACTCAAATCTTGATTTTTTTTTTAATTTCTTTTCTAAATGCAGGTGGGGACGGTTTCACGTGAGCAGATTAAAGTATTAGTCGATGCTCGCCGCGGTGTAAGAATATAAAACTCTCTCACATAAGCATTTGCTTAGAACGTATTTGAACTTTGTCCTTACATAACTAATTAAACATGTTTTGTTGATAATATTAGGGTTATGAGGAAAACGCAAGACCGGCTCAGCCGCTGAATAAACGTGTGGTTTATCTAAACGAACAGCATGTCAGATCAACTCCAAGCTCCCAAAAACAAATTCATATATAAATTAACTTTGAAGATGTTTGTGGATTGGCTGCTCCATTACTATTTTTTTCTTACAGCGTTTAAATATATTTTTATTAAAAGATTAAAACAAATTAAGCAAAGTGATATATCAATGTGTATAACATTTTGTATATATATGTATTAACAGCAAATATATAATACTCAACCATAACATGAGTTGATTGATTCTTTTATACCACAAGATGTTTTTTTTTGTTTACATCTATCTAATATATAAAACAAGAACATTGTGTTAGACCCAACTTTTAGTCATGTGTAACACTATATAAATTGTCATTAATGTTTAATTAAAACATTATATCTACATTAAGGTAATTATGGAAACAACATTATACTACTATGTTTCTAAACAATTAAATAATTATTTTTATGTCCAAACACTTTGAAACATTAAGTCTCACCCTTTAATAAAATTTTATTAATCTTTTTTTTAAAATGATAAAATTAAGTAATTGACTAACACCCAAATAATTTAAAAAACAAAATAAAAAATAAGTATAACTTTTTTGGGTTTGGATACTACAAAATAATTTCATTTAATACGAAATCAATTAAATGAATAGATTTTATTTAAACTTAAATAAAATTTTATACTAAATTATATATTATATATAAATGAAATGTTAGAGTTAATAATTTAACATCAAATAAATTTTATAATTCAAAATTTATCAAAAATATATATCACACAAATAATCAAATAAATTACAGAGATTTAATTACAAATTCATAACGAAAAAATTAATTTTTTCGTTATGATTATTAAATTAAATAACATCTTATATAAGTTCATATTAATATAAATAAAAAATAATATATATATATATATATATATATATATATATATATTAAAATATATTAGAATAAAAATGTTAAAACATTTTATTTCCTTAACAAATTCTGTTACAAACATTTATGCACTTTTAAACGCAGACCAGAATCTAGTTTGTTTTAAAAACTCCTGGCTCAAACTAAACTGGAAAAGTAACTTGTAACAATAGCATTCATTAACAAACCGTTTCACAAAACCGTTTCACACCAGCGACGAACATACAACAACAACATAACAAAATCTGAAAATTTGCAAAGGGGTACATCTGTTATAAGAAACTTTATGCGATGAGGAAAGGGAGGACAGTGAGCATGAAGGCTTCGGATAAATTAATTTGATGTTTTTGGATTGGCTCCATTACTAATTATATTTTACAACATGTAATTATATTTTTGATTAACATTTTTAATATATATATGTAGTTATGTATTAACAACAAACAAGATGTAATACTCAGCCATAACATGAGTTGTTTGAAACTTTTATACCCCAAAATGTAATAATAGTCAACCATAACAATGAGTTGATTGATTCTTTAATACCGCAAGTTTGTTTTTTTACACTTGTTTTGAACTCTGGAATCCAACCAAACCGGAAAAGTAACTTGTACAAAAGCATTCACACCAGCGACGAACATACAACCACAACAAGATGAGAAGATGTGAAAATGTGCAAAGGGGTTCATCCGTTATGCGATGAGGAAGGGGAGGACAGTGAGCATGAAGGATTCGTAAGTGAAAGTAGCTGAGCCTGAGTATCCTGTGTCCTTCTCCTTGAACTTCTCTGTTAATCCCTGCAAATTTTCATCATCAAAATAAATCAAAACAAGTAATAAAGAATCTGCAGTTGATGATCAGGAAGACAAATCAAAGAACAACTAATCTATGAGCAACAGAGTAAATAAGAGACGTACCTTAACAGTGAGACAGCACCTGCATCAAGGCAAAGCAGAATGAATAATTAGCAACAAATCAAAACAGAGCAAACATAAGGAAAGAGAGGAGGGTATTGAGCGAATGATAACGTACTCAATGAAATTGTCATATTCAATGGCCCTGTTCTTGCCACCGCTTTTGTCGAATTTGGAGACAAGAAGATCCAGAATCACAGGAGAAACTGAAAACCCGAGGCTCAGAAGCGCATCTCTCAGCTCACTCACATCTATTCTCCCGCTCCTGTCCTTATCAGACCTCTCAAAGATGGACTGAACCAAATCACATGTGCGTCAACATCACAAACCAATCTTCCTATCCTACTAAATCATAATAAAACGATAAAAAAAAACTCAAACTTACCCTCCAGTTTTGAAGACTATAGAAAAGTGCAGTAAACTCCTTAGGTCCTACAACACATAGAGATTGCCATAAGTCATTACAGAACACTAATTCAAAACCAGCCTAGCAAGAAAGCAACTAGAATTATTATTTATATGATCTCAACTAGAACTATAATAATGAAAAACCAAAAAAACTCTCTTGCACGTAGTTAACGAAATCACCCAATTAGTATGAATAATAAAAAAATGATTATTGCCGAACCTAAACACATAAGATTAATTATTTCAAAAAAAAAAAAAACACATAAGATGAAATGAACACTGAACAATAACATATCATAGAGATGGATAATTAGAGAAACGTTACCTATCTTCATGGCATTGGTGTTGGTGAATAGATACATAAGAAGATGAACAGTTCTCATGCTAAACCTCTGCTGATAAGACGATAAAGCCCCTTGAAGCTCCTTGTCATCGATGAACCCACTTCCGTCCTGATCAGCAGCCTGGAAGCAAGCCACTATGTTCGGATCCGTCCCCGGAGCAAAACCTGACGGAACCAGAGAAGCGAAGGGGCTTCCATAAGAAGATCCCTGAGGAGAAGGATAGCCTCCGTATCCTCCTCCTCCTGGACGAGGCGGAGCACCACCGTAACCGCCGTACTCAGGAACCCCCGACGGCGGAGCAGCAGCTCCGTATCCGCCGTAAGGACGCGGCGCAGCGCCGTAACCGCCGTATTCGGAATGCGGCGGAGCAGCTCCGTATCCTCCCGGACGGGGAGCCGCAGCAGAACCGTAAGGTCCAGACGGCGGCGAAGCTCCGTAGCCGCCGCCGAAAGGCTTCTCCTTTGGCGGGTTGAAGTCCCCTGGAGGAGGAGAGGGAGCGTACGGTGGTGCAGAAGGAGCAGACGAGGATTGGGGCTTCGACGCGCCGTAGGGAACAGCGTAAGGAGATGATGATCCGTACGGAGGATTGTTTCCGCCGCCGTAGCCGTAACCTTGGCTCGTCGGAGGATTGTTTCCGGTGGAGGAGGAGTAAGGTGGCTGAGGAGGGGGAGGTTGATTTCCGCCGCCGTAGCCGTAACCGTAGCCTTGGCTCGTCGGAGGGTAACCTGACATCGCTGAGAAAGAAAAGGAACTTTTTTTTTTGATTGATTAAAAGAGAGATCGAAGAAGAAGAAGAAAAGGTTTGACCTTCCTTTAGCTTTGTCAAACAGATGAGGACAGCTCTTGTCATTTCGTCTCTTGTTCCCAAGTATTTACAAGTTATGCCATTGGGATCTGATCTGACCGACAATCAGATTAGTGGTTTTCTAAAGAGTTCGGTTTAGAAACTAGAATCAATCTAATTTGGTAATGATATTTACAAGTTCGTTTGTTTTTCTGTTAATCTATTTCGAATTATTTTTAGATAAACTGATTTATTCTTCTTCAACAAATTACACATCGAACTAAGATCTTAAGTACCATACAAATAAATTTAATATAATATAAAATCACCAAATTAAATCAATTCGAGCCAAAACTTGTCTAACCCATCCAATATAAACTAAACCAAAACTAAAACTTGTCTGGTCGATTGAACTTGGAATAGATAAATAATACTCTTTCTGTGTCATTAACAATTTTTTGTTATTAAAAAAAATATCATTTTAGAATTTTAATGAACTTAGTTTCAACTACTATCCATATTGCCAAACAATCTTATTTTGTACTTAGAGTTTTAATAAGATAGATATAGACTATGATTGATTACTACGTTACATAAATGTAAAAAAAAAAAAACAATTTATATTTAGCAGAAATAATTTAAAGTTGCGACAAAAAGAAAAAAAGGAAGACAAAAACTAAAGGCTTTTGTCCTTGCCATTCCATGCTCCAAGTGAGGACCTGATTTATCTCGTTTCTCTCTCTTTCTCTCAACGGATCTCGATCTCGCCGAGGAAGAAGAAGAAGAAGAACAATGTCGTCTTCCTCCTCATCAAAGAAGCAAACCCTCTTCATATCGACACTCATCATCTCATGGTACTCCTCCAACATCGGCGTCCTCCTCCTCAACAAGTTCCTCCTCTCCAACTACGGCTTCAAGTTCCCCATCTTCCTCACCATGTGCCACATGTCCGCCTGCGCCTTCCTCAGCTACATCTCCATCGTCTTCCTCAAGCTCGTCCCTCTCCAGCACCTCAAATCTCGCTCCCAGTTCCTCAAGGTCGCCACTCTCAGCGTCGTCTTCTGCGCCTCCGTCGTCGGCGGTAACATCTCGCTCCGTTACCTCCCCGTCTCTTTCAATCAAGCCGTCGGTGCTACGACGCCGTTTTTCACCGCGCTCTTCGCGTATCTCATGACTCTTAAGAGAGAGGCTTGGGTTACCTATGGTGCTCTTGTCCCTGTCGTTGCTGGTGTCGTCATTGCTAGTGGGGTAAAGCCTTTATCTTTATTTTATTCTTCCTCTGTTTTTGATTCTGTTAATAATAGTAATAATGCTATTGTTTAGGATTCAGATGACTTGATCTGTAGAAAGATGATGGCTTTAAAGAGATTGTATATGTTCTGTGAAAGGATAAAACTTTGAAATGGGATCTTGAAAACATGAGTCTTGTGTTATCTATAAAGCTTCAGCCTTTTATGGTTTAATCAGGTGTAGAATTTGGTATAACATCATTATTTTGGGATCTAATAACCTTGTGCGCTCTCCTTCTTTCACCTGCAAGGTGATATCTTTTCTTTCATTGTATTTATAGGAGCTTATCAAGTGGTTATATTATATTTATATCCTTGTTTTGGTTTTTGGATTTGTTTTTTTGTTTGTTGTCTGATCTTTGATCTCTGTTCTTAGTGTTTTTCTTGTCTGATCATTTATCTAAAACACTATTTTCATTTGCAGGGTGAGCCAGGGTTTCACTGGTTCGGTTTCATAATGTGCATTAGTGCTACAGCTGCAAGAGCCTTTAAATCTGTTCTTCAAGGCATCTTGCTTTCTTCAGAAGGGTAAAATAATTATCCTGTTGAATTTTTGATTTTACAAGTAGTTAAATGATCTAATCAGGAAACTTTTGTTACCTAATCAAGAGAGTTTATAAATGATTAGTTAGTTAGGATGTTGTGTATCATGTTTAAGATCTTTAATTCATATTATTAAATCTGTTATCAACCAATGATAGCGCATTTATTTATTTTCCTTCATGCAGGGAAAAATTGAACTCGATGAATTTGATGCTGTATATGTCCCCTATAGCTGTTGTTGCTCTTCTTCCGGTGACGCTAGTTATGGAACCAGACGTGATCAGCCTGACCTTGACGCTTGCAAAGCAGCATCAGTACATGTGGATACTTCTCCTGGTCAACTCTGTAATGGCTTATTCAGCCAATCTGTTGAATTTTCTGGTTACAAAACACACAAGCGCCCTCACTCTCCAGGTACCTTAGGCCTAATCGCATCTTATCATCGTGTTCTCACTCGAGAGATATTAATGTTGATTTGTGTTTCACTATTAATGCAGGTTCTTGGAAATGCTAAAGGAGCAGTTGCGGTGGTGATATCCATCTTGATCTTTCAAAACCCGGTTACGGTTATGGGAATTGGCGGGTACTCCATAACGGTTCTTGGGGTGGTTGCTTACGGAGAGACAAAACGCAGATTCAGATGAACTATTCAGTTTCAGCAACATAGCGCGCTTCACACTCCCTATGTTTGGTTCTTCATCTGTTTTTTTTTATCAAGACTCATTAATTAGTGAATTTTTTTTTGTAACTATTTCTTATTAATATACGCACTATATAGAATTATATGTATCAGACTTTAGATTCTATGATGAGAAGCCATTGTTGTTTATCTCGACACACAACCCCCTCTGTCTATGATGGGCTGCCATATTCGTTGTTTAGCTCTTGTCCTTGCCGTTCCATTATTCTGCAAAAAAGATCTCAAGTCTTCCCCCTAAACCAACACCCACGGTCACCTTCTAGAAAAGATCAAACAATATACTCAATACTTATATGTTGCGAATGGGCAACAAAAATCGTATTGGAATGGAAGCTACGGCAACAGAGACACATTGGTGAAGACAAGTTCTAGTTTCACCTCACGTTGAAGACACATGTCTTCTATGATATACCAGCTCTGTTTTGTTTCTCTTTTGGTTTTGTGTATTTGCTCAAGTCATATACTCCTTCGGTTTCAGACTTTCAGTTTATTTGTTGTTTTAGAATAAAATTTTTGTTTTAAAATAAGTGTTAGTTTTATAATTTCAATGTAAAATTATTAACTTTATATTTCAATCTATTTTTTATTAGTTAATTAAAAGGTGGTTAGATGTAGGGCAATTGTCAATAATAGCACCTTTTGAAGTTTATGTCTCAAAAATAGCACTAGAAGGAGAAATTCACAAAAATGACATTCGTTAAAGGGTAAAATATCCCTAATACCCTTGGTTTAAAATTAAATAAATAAAAAAAAATAAAATAAAAAAATAAAAAATAAAAAAGAAATTTTTTTTATAGTTCAGATTACATGTTTTCAGATTCGAAATATTTTTAATTTTTTTTTTAATTTTTTTTAATTTTTTTTTTCAAATTTTCTTTTTATAATTTAAAAATACTTTTTGAAACTGTTTTTTAAATTTTTATTTTTTATTTTAGTATTTATTTTTTATAAAATTTTAAACCCTAATTCTAAAACCTCACCCCTTAACTCTAAACCCTAAGGTTTGGATTAATTAACCAAGGGGTATAAGTGTATATTTACTTATTTAATGAAACCTATTTTTGTGACTTTGAGCCTTGAATGCTACTTTGGGAAAAAAAATTTGGTTTAGTGTTATTCTAGTCTTTTTCTCTTAGATGTATTGGTAATAATGTTTTTGTTTAATAAATATACAAATTTTTTTTTTTTAACTTGTGTGTCTAAGTCTAAAATAACAATTAAAATGAAACCGATGGAGTATTGTTCCGCCTCAAACTCGACTTCAGTGGTCTTTTAATAATACAAACCAGCTTTAAAAAGAATAAAAAACATCAACTAAAGCCAATATAATTGAGTTCAATAAGAAACCAAATAAATTAATATAAATCATCACACTGCACAAAGATAATGAAAACACCTGATTCATTTAGCAGAGACAACAACAGAAGCAGAGTATAAGACTTTAAAACCAGATGAGAGAGTATCAAGTTTGAAGACAGCATCGGACCATTCGACTTTACCCCAAATCTCTCCTTGTTTCCTCAGCAAGGAAATCTCGGCAGACCAAAGCACGCTCTGCCCAAGATGGGTGGGGTCCAACTTCCAGAAGATGACAATGTTACCAGCAGAGTTGGTGCAGAGTCTGCATATATCAATATCATCATAATGCTCTTCCAAACCCTTGACTTGTTTCCAACGCAACTCATTAGGATCACACCACAGTATCCTCCCTAAAGTATCACGACAGAATAAAAGCTTCCCTATAGCACACCAATCATCTCTCTTTCCTGGAAAAAAGTCTGCCTCCCAGTCCATTCTCTGAAACACACACTTACTTGGCAACAAGTAGAAGCTTTCACCAACCGTGTTAACCACGTAAACCTTCTTCTCCTCCTCGATCGCCACACTATGGGAGATACTGCTTCTCATCTTTGGGAGAAGCCAGGTACCCCAAGTTTGAGTCTGTAGATCGAAAACCTCTGCCCAGTTTGTGGAATCAGCTTCCTCTCTACACCCACCACAAACGTATATCTTCCCGTCGACGAGGTTCGCCGATGCGGAAGCACGAGGCCTCTTCATCGACGGGACACGGTTCCACGTGTGAGAGAAACAGTCGAGGAACCAGACATCACTAGTGAGACTGCAGTTTATGAGTCCGCCCAAGACATAGATACCTCCGTCCACCGCCACGAAGGAGGATAGATGCGGAGCCTGGTTAGGGTTCGAAGGGATAGGGTTCAGGCGGCGGTGTTGAGGGTTGAGGACGAACCAACGCGGTGGGATTGGTTCAGCAGAGATGCGCATGCATACGTAGAGACACGGCTCGGTGCAACCCATCTGCCGTCTCAGTTCCAAGAGCTTAGGGGAAGATATGAGAGAGCGGTGGCTCTTTGAGGCTATAGCTAAGGCCGCTAGGTCAAATCTCGAGATCTGAGCCAGGCAAGTAACTGCCACGTCATCTGGCAGCGAGCATAATCCAGACTGAGTCACTTTCATCTTCTTGACAGGTGGTGGCTACAGGGCCGGCTCAACACTCTTAGGACACTCTCAGGGACTCTAGGGCAAAAAAAAAATTTATACTCTCTAGTTATTGACTTTCTGAAACTATTCTATGGTGAGATGCATCAATGATATATTTTCCTCCAGAAACGCCCTCTCTGTGTCTATGGATGGTCTGAGCTGCCAGTTTGGTTGTGTATTAAAATACTTTATTTAATGAAGATAATATAATATGCAAATTTTATGGAATTTTTCATGGCAGTTGAATTCAGTTATTTAACTGAATAAACTGTACATCTATAGCAATCATGATGGTACTGTTAAAGATCACAGGACAATTAAGAATATTGTCTCCACACATTGATGATCTATGAATGACACCATTGATGTATCAATCCTTCTGTTTCCAACTGCAACATGTTTGAATGGTGATTGATGATGACCTCTCCTCTATGCCGATTGGAATGTGACTTCACCGGTGGCTGTTCTTACATAAGCAGCAGAAGCTTCAGGAGTGTCTTCCTCGCTCGGTGGAACCAGTTGCCAGAAGAGAGGTAGATACTTTTCCCATTCCTTCAGGATCGTCTCTCCTTTGCTGCTTCCGGTTTTTTCCTTTTTACCAAAAAACAAAAAAGAGAGGTTTATTCATATATGAAGTCATCAAAGTCAAAGTCACTCTTCCTAAGGACTTACCACATGGGCTTCGATTAAGCTCTTGAGCTGCAACTCCCCTGCAGGTGCAGTTACTCTCTGGATCTTCACTATCTCTCGGTTAATCTGTTAATAACATAGTTTTGTTCAGACAAATGTGGAAAGCAAGAATGTAAACAAGAAATGGATACAAAGAAAGAAAGAAACCTTGGGAAGAAGAGTGTCGTCTTCATCAAGAAGATAAGCTAACCCTCCTGTCATACCTGCAGCTACATTTCTTCCCACTCTGTTTCAATATGAAAACAATGTCAGTTTACAAAGTTTATCTGCAATCTCATCAACCAGTTTTGAGTTATTTACTCACTTTCCAAGCACTACGACACAGCCACCAGTCATGTACTCACAGCAATGGTCTCCAGTGCCTTCAACCACTGCTTCAGCGAGTGAGTTTCTAACAGCAAACCTCTCCCCAGCTTTGCCTCTAGCGAATATCTGACCCCCCGTTGCACCGTACAAGCAAGTGTTCCCAACTATGGTTGCTTCCTCCGGCACAAAGCCGATTTTATCCACAGGAGTTACCACTATCTCACCACCAGCCATTCCCTTTTTTTAAAAAGAACCAAAAACACTTAGCCGATTTGCTAACTTGTGATGCAAGAAACTGATATTTGATCGATATAAATACTAGTTTTACCTTTCCTACGTAGTCATTAGCCTCTCCTACGAGTCTGATGTTCATACCGGGAATCAAGAAGCATCCAAAGGACTGTCCAGCACTCCCAAGGAAGCTGCAGATAAGACAAAGAGTTAAAGCTTGTTTTACTATCACCTGAACTGTAACATGTAGTTTTAGTAATCTTGTTTCTCACGTTAGGTTCACTTGTCCGGCAAAACCAGTGTCTCCATACTTCTTTGCAATGACACCAGCAACGCGACCACAAGCAGCACGGTCTATGTTGCATATCTTCACGGTTTTATCAACCACTTTTTCGTTCTCTATAGCATCTTTCACCTGGAGAGATATTAAAAAACTGTTAGCAACTAGACCATAGTGATAAAGTAAAAGAGTCTTATTACCAATGGATCTTCAAGAATATCATCATCGAGAACAGGTCCGTTTGTGTGAACCTCCTGCTTCCTGATCTCAGTACTGCTCATTGAAGGTACTCCAACAGACTGAAAAAGTGAAAAAAAAAATTAGAAAAGTTATAACAAGCTTGTTGAGTTTAGTAAAAGAAGAGTCTAGTTGATACCGAGAGAAGGTAGCTCAGGTCGAGATGCTGAGTTTTCACTAGCGAAATGTCTCGTGGTTTCAGTAACTCGGTTCGTCCAATGATGTCATCTAACTTGCTGTATCCTAACTGAGCCAAGATACCTCTCACCTGCCGAGAATAAATTCTCCTTTTAGATGAGATTAGTGACGGGAGAAGTTTTAGTGATTGAAATGACTAACCTCTTCTGCTACGTATAAGAAGTAGTTGACTAGATCACCAGGCACACCAGGGAATCTTGCACGCAGTTCTTCTCTCTGAGACCATTCAGAAGTGGTATAAGTGAAACTCAAGAAAAGATGAATAAGAAGCCACTTGTTAGTGTTTTTACCTGACTTGCAACACCCACTGGGCAGTTATTAGTGTGACAAATACGAGCCATGACACAACCAGTAGCAATCATTGCCAAAGAACCAAATCCGTATTCATCAGCACCCATAGCTGCAGCCATTAGTACATCAACACCACTCTTTAAGCCTCCATCCACTCTTAAAATGACTCTCTCCCTAAGCCCATTCTCAATAAGAGTCTGCAAAACGAAAACAAATCAAGTTTTTATATGAATCTCCAATAGAACTAGTGTACCACATGGTTTACAAAAGGTTTACTTGGTGAGTTTCAGTTAGTCCAAGCTCCCATGGACCACCAGCGTGTTTAATGGAGCTTATTGGACTAGCACCAGTTCCACCATCATGCCCTGATATCTGAGGATCATATCAAAAGGAACAATGAAACTTCTTTGCAACATGAGATCAAGAAGAGGCAGTTCTACTTGATATTCAAGTTGATACCTGGATAATATCAGCGTTACCCTTTGCAACACCAGAAGCAACTGTTCCAATGCCAGCTTCTGCAACCAGTTTGACTGATACTTTTGCATTTGGATTGATCTGTTTGTTCAGGTGGAAATTACATTATATGGATTGTTTGTCACAACTTTTTGTTAAGTTCTTAAAAAAATATTGATCACCTGATGTAGATCAAATATCAACTGAGCAAGGTCCTCTATGGAGTAAATGTCGTGGTGAGGAGGTGGAGATATAAGAGGAACACCAGGTTTAGAGCTTCTTAGCCTTGCGATATAAGCACTGACTTTCTTTCCAGGAAGCTGACCACCTTCCCCAGGTTTAGCACCTTGTGCAACTTTGATCTCCAGCTGATCTGCATTCACCAAGAACGTTGGTGTGACTCCAAAACGCCCTGAAGCAACCTGAGAGAATACAAAATGCATTAGATGAAGGCGAAGCAGAGTTGTTTGAAGTACAAGAATGAGAATATGACCTGCTTGATAGCACTTGTTGCAATGTCCCCATTTTGAAGACCTTTTAGATGTGGCAGTGTTGGTGAGTATCCATCAACCACATCCGTAAGAGGCTTCCAGCGGATAGGATCCTACAAAGAGAGACAAATTAGATTTTGATTTTTTTACTAGAAGGTGTGCCTTTTGAATATACTTTACCTCTCCACCTTCTCCAGAGTTTGATTTACCACCAATCCTATTCATTGCAATAGCAATTGCTTCATGAGTTTCTCTTGAAATAGCACCAAGTGACATTCCACCAGTACAGAATCTCTGAACAATAGAGACAGCAGGTTCTACTTTCCCAACTGGGATCGGTGCACGGTCACTCTTGAACTCAAGTAGATCACGCAGGACCTATAAGAGATAAGAGAAGTAAGTGAACTTCATTCAAGCTTGATGAAAGACTTAACTATATAGTACTCACATTAACAGGTCGGTTAGCGAGATGCTGTTGATAGACAGCATATGCAGTTTCACTCTTTTCACGGACAGCCTTGTGTAGCAACTTTGACATCTCCGGGTTGTTTGAATGATACTCACCTAAATTGAATGAAAATGAATATAACATACTGCAAGTAGAAACCATTTGTATCCATTTAACATGTTACCTCCAGGCCTAAATTGAATGAATCCGAAATTTTCTAGTCTCTTAGTTGTATCCTCAGAGAAGGCCTTCACCCAGAAAGACAATGTCTCCCTTGCCAACTGCAAGTAGATTAGCATTTTATTTGAAGCAATGTTGATTTGATCATTTTGGTAATAAAAGAAAAAAACTCAATGTGATGTTTCCTCACCTCATCAAAGGTGAGACCACTGATTTTAGACACACTACCAGTGAATGCAAGGTCAACAACCTCTTGCCCCAAACCATATATCTCAAATATCTGAGCACCACAATAACTGTAAGGAAAATGCTAAGTCAGAATCTGTAGAAATGTACATAAGGAAAATAGTAGAAGAGAATAAATGGAACCTTGAAAGCAATGAGATACCCATCTTAGACAAAATCTTAAGAAGCCCTGCATTAACCGCCTGCAAGATAAGCCATTGTAAAAAAAATCAGAATCCATTATATAATATGGTTAAACAGCTAAAAGATGTAGTGAAATACTCACCTTGGTATAGTTCTTCTGAGCTTGCTCAATGGTTACAGTGGGGATTTTACCGTTCCTCATTAAGGCCACAGTTTTGTTGCTTAAACGCCATTGTCTACATGTCTCCAGTGCCAAGTATGGGCATACAGCACTGTGGGAAAATTTTCACAAAGCATAATCTTAGGCAAAGAAACAAAGACATATTTAGAAATATTCAGAATAAGACCAAAGAGACTAACCTTGCACCATATCCAATCAAACAAGCAAACTGATGCGTGCTGAAGCACTGAGCCGTATCAGCAACAATGGAAGCTGACATCCTCAAGCCGTTCTGAATAAGATGTTGATGGACGGCTCCTACAGCTAACATTATGGGGATTGCAGGCCGGGTCGGTTCCTGAAAGAGCCAAGATTGATTATTAGCAGAAAGTGTAACATCATAAGTGAAGAAAGTGTATTACAATTTACCAGGCTATCGGTTCGGTCTGAAAGTATAAGCAGCTGAGAGCCACTTCGGACAGCATCATCAGCTGCTTCACAGAGATAATAAAGAGCCTTTTGCAAGGAGCCTTCAACACCTTTTCTTATATCGAAAAACGTGGACAGAACCTTGGGTTTCAAGTATGTATCCTTCATCAACTCTTCAATCCCTCCTTCGTTCAATACAGGGTTTGAAAGAATGACTTGGGAGGCGTTCTCAGGCCCAAGCTCCAATATGTTTCCACGCTTGCCGATGTTTACTTCAAGAGACATAACCAAGCCTTCCCTAAGGGGATCAATGGCAGGGTTTGTAACCTGTGCAAATCTTTGCTTGAAATAATCATAAAGCATGTGTGGCCTTTGAGACAGTCCTGCCAGTGGAATATCATCTCCCATGCAGAAGGTTGGTTCCTTTCCTTGGGAGGCCATAGACTCAATAACCATTTGCACATCCTCACTTGAGTAACCAAATGCCCTGATAAGATGTGATTTGTATAAGGACTAGCTTCTGAATGGTTAAAGAAACAAAAATGAAAGTTTCATGAGTTTTTTTTTTACTGTTGGGTTCTTAAGATTTCTTCATTTTCCATGACAGTTGAGGATTTGAAGTTCACAGGCTTCAAGAACCGGAGGTTTTCTTTGATCCACTTTCCATATGGATTCAGTGAAGATACTCTCTTCTTGACCTCTGTGTTCTCATATACCTGTATGTTGGACGAGTTATTATAAGTCAGATAGAGAGTAAGAATCTGTTCACCAAGATTTGGACCGGCCATGTACCAACCTGGCCATTCACTAGGTCAGCAGCAATCATCATTCCGGGTCCTAGACGCCCTTTCATGGTGACTTTCGCCTCATCAACTGGTACTACTCCGACCTAAACATGAGAGTGATGTGATAAGTTTCTCAGTAAGTAAAAATGTAAAAAAAAAACTTAGGAAAACAAGGTTGTAGTCACCATAAAGTGCATTTTACTTGTATAGGTTAATGGAATACCTCAGATGCAACATAGACGAAATTGTCACTAGTCTTCCAGTAACGAGCAGGACGAAGGCCATTTCGGTCAAGACAAGCCCCAACTGTTTTTCCATCACTAAGTGACGAGTTCAAGTAACAAGTGTCAGATAAACCTGAAGAAAAGCCGTAAAAAAATAATGGAGAAACTCCAAGGACTAGAAGCCTGAGCTCATACCCAACAGGCAAACCACAACAATGCAGTGACCCTACCCAAAGGTGTAAGAAGGTTAAGTATGGCCAGCCCTCAAAAGATTTACCTGAACAAAAGTAATGCAGGACCATCCCAAGCCTCCATTTGTCCTTTGTAGTAGTCATAAAAGTCTAGAACCTACAGTGCAGAAAAAAAAAAGAGATCTCATCTCATGAAGAGATAATAAAAAAACATTTTATGCAGGGATATATATCAAATGTACTATTAAGCATGTCTAATAAGCCTAGAAGAAAACAATTACCTCAGGATATTTGATAGATAAAGTTGGATGGTTTTTGTATGCCTCAGGGACAAGAATCATTAGAGCTTCCTCTGGTGTTCTGCCACTTCTTATTAATATCTGATTATGATTTTCATAACAAGTTAAGAAGATATCTTAACATTAAAAAATACTCTATAGACAAGAAGGCTGCACCACTTACTTCCGCAGCACTGTCAAGGTTGGCAGAGTCTGAACCTCTGGGATTGCCAAATGGACGAATCTCATTTTCACGGCCATTCCAAACAGAAGACTTCAATGAAGCTTCTCTAGACTGCATCCAGTTTAAGTTCCCCTGCAAGATTCAAACAAAGAATCTCCTTCAACACACTTCGTTCTAAAGTTGAAAAGTGTCTAGAAATTATTCTAACCTGTATGGTATTGATCTCCCCGTTATGTCCAAGAAACCTCATAGGCTGAGCAAGAGGCCACCTAGGACTAGTGTTTGTGCTGTACCTTCTATGATAAATAGCAAAGGGAGACGTGTACAACTCATTCTGAAGGTCTAGATAAAACAGTCCAAGAGCTTCAGATCTAAGCATGCCCTTGTACACTATAGTTTGATTGGACAGTGAACAAAAATAGAGTTCAGTTCCCCAAGTCTCAGCAGCCACTGCTCTTTCAATCAACTTCCGACAGATGTAAAGCTCCCTTTCAATGTCATCAGTACTATCATCCTTTGCTATCTTCACAAACACTTGCTGTATGTTAGGCATTGTCTCTCTAGCGTTCTTACCAACTATGGGAGCATTCACAGGAACATCTCTCCACCCAAGAACCTCTAAGCCTTCTTTTTCAAATATATTTTCAATAACTACAAAAAAATAAAATACTTTAGTAACATATTGTCTCCATCTACTATAAAAAAAAATAGTGTTATAAAAATCGTTAAATTGGGTCTGAACAAAATGATTTTTTTAATCTCGTTCAAAAGATTGATGTAGCATCCACCTAAACAATAATCTTCTATAAGGCGACTAACCACCACCGCCTAACGATTTCTTGAACATTGATGAGAGATATAGGATTCACCTTGTTTGGCTTCTTGCATGAAGGTATCTTCTTGTGGAAGAAAGATCATTCCAACACCAGTATGCAACTTATCAAAGGGAGCAAGGCCCTGTTCCTTGGCCCACACGTTAAAGAAGTCCCAAGGGATGGAAGACATAAGACCAGAGCCATCACCAGAATCATTGTCTGCCCCACAGCCTCCACGATGTTCCATACACCCGAGAGCAATAAGAGCATCCTTGACGACTCCATGTGAAGGAATGTTATCTAAGTTTGCTATAAACCCGACACCACAAGCTCCTCTCTCAGACAATATATCTTCCAAGTTAGCAACCTAAAACATAACAACAAGAAACTTATATTCTCAAAAGAAACGTATCATCATCATCTAGATCTCAGTGAACGAACGTACCTGAGGTTTTAAGTAGGAAGGAGAAGAGAGATCTTTGTCATGAACGCGTTCTAGGTCGATGACGGCACGAACCGAGGAGAGACGAGAGAGAGGAGAAGCGCGTGAGGTGGAGGAGGAAGAGTCTCCACGAAGTCTGCGTCTGGTTCTCTTGGACTTACAGTAAAGTCCGACAAAGTCGACGAAGAAGAAGTTCTTGTCGGAAGAGAGAACAGAGCTTGGTGTTGTGGAGAGAAGAAGCTTAGGGACAGGGGAAAGAGATTTCATCGCCATTGTAAGGAGGAATGAGAGGCGTGTGTGTGGAAAATAAGATAAATGGGTTTAAACATTAAAAACCAATATAATAAATAAGATAAATGGAGGAAAAAAATAAAAGGATGAAGTAAGAGGAAGAGGAAGATAACAGATGAGTGATGAGAGCTTACTGGAGCCTCTTCTTTCTTTCTTTCCTTTTCTCTCTGTTTTCGTATTTATTCGTTTTCACAAGAATCACTAAGGGTATTTTGGGAATAATATATCACTGATTGTAGTAAGTGCACAATATCGAATTTTCTTTTTGAGGAAAAATACAAGTATTTTTGAGTGGTAACGGTCGGGAATCTGGGACCGCCATTTTCTAGTGCTTTAACCGGTTTGATACGGCAAATTTGGTCGTTAAACCGGATTGAGACATGAACACGCGGGTAAAATAACTGTAATTTTTTTTTGGTAGTTGAGAGATGGTGACAAAAATTAGGATTATATAATTCGTTGCCAAAAAAGGATTATATAATTCATTTATTTTGAAATGTTGTTATTTATGGATAAAATAAAAAGAAATAACTGTGATATATACGTTTTTCAATGGATATTCGTGACGTTATAAATTAAAACGTACATATCGATATCATTTTGGAATAGATTCACACTGTTTATTTTTTTGGTCAACTTTGAGAGTTTGGTGTTTGATACTAAATATATGTGAATTTACGAAAAGCCACGTAACAAGGTGTGGGTTGAGATGATGAGTGTGTGGCTGAAATGGACTTGAGCTCTTAAATAAGCCTTTGGGATATGAAACGACCTTAAAGTTGTTCTAAAAGCCACCTTCTCTCTAATATCTCTACTGTATCATTCATGTTGTCTAGCTCTCTCTTCGCTTTTGATAAGATAAGAACTACAGCTTATAGTCAGTTTGCGTATCACGAGACCAACACCCAAAAAGGAGGGAACACAAGCACCAATCTGAACAGATGAGACAGACACAGAGACACTTGCTGGAAAAATCAAAGATATAAGGATAGATATAACAAGGAGTTTGATAATAAAAAAAGTTTCTTATTGTTTAAGTTTACCAATATTTTTTCTTAGTACAGTAGCATTTAATGTCACTTTATAGATAACGTCAAACAGTTAATTTGTATATTGATTGGAGGATATATTTATGTCGTTGTAATTTGTTTTTTTTTTTTTTGCTATCGTTGTTCACCTCTTTTCTAGTATAGTTGGAGCACAAGAGAATATCTAAATCTTGGGTTAAAATGTAAATTGCCTCAAAAAAACTACCCATGTTTAATGCTTTTGTCGTAGTTCAGATGAATTAAACAATGGTAGTTGTTTTCATGATCATGTTAGTTCTTCCCTGTGACCAAGCATAAGTAACCACTCTTTACTGCCCAATAGTGAACACATTATCTTCTCAGTTTAAAATTTTATTATTGGAAATTTTCAAGATTCATTTGGTATGATTTCTTTTTCCTTGGAACTCTTTGTATCTAACAATTTGGAAATTTAAAGATCTTTTATAAATCGATTATTGCAAATTACAAGAAGATATAAACTTTTACAGAAGGACATCGATCTCATAATCGGAAACACATCTTAGCAAAGGAAAAAAAAAAGACAATCAGAAAACATCAAAGAAGTACATTATAGAATATAGAAGACTTTTCTCGCTCGAAATAAGCATAGAGAAGAGGATAGCTCTCTAGGGCTTGGAGTCTCCATCAAAACCACGTTGGAGAAAACCAACGGAGGAGAGATGAGAGACATCGCTCCACGAATCAATGATCCATTTCTCCTCATTGAAGTGAACAACATTCACCGAAGCATTAAGTAGTTTTCCAGCTGATGAAGCTTTTGTGATCATCAAGTAAATTGCCCTTAACACTCCTCCATGAGTCACCACTATCACTCTCTCTCCTTTGTGCTTCTTGGCAATTTGCTCAAGAGCATTCATGGATCTCTCACAAAGTTGGTCAAAGCTCTCTCCTCCTCCCTATTGATTTGTATAATAGACATGCGTTAGAAATAAGACCATGCATTTAATATAAGATGTAATTAAGCAATTGAATAGATGAATATAAAAATGATGAGAGATCAAATATGAATTAGGCTTACAGGAATCTCGAGGTCATTTTGGGAAGAAAAGAAAGCAGAGTAAGCTTCAGGTTCTTTCTCTGCTCCTTCTTTCCAGTACAACCCTTGAAGACTACCCACATGCCTCTCCTTTAAGTCAGGTACTTCAGTCACCTGTATAAGCATATTTTAATTACACCATATAATCACAACTCCTAAAATTTTGGAATACTGAAAAATGTTTTTGGTGTTTTTAAAAACAAACATGTGAATACTATTGAATTTCTCTATTTTTCTTTTAAAAAGGAATTTTCTAATATTGTTTAATTTAAACTCATGTTATATGATTTTTCTTATATAGGATCGATAAAGATATTTTACAGACCTCGGGACAAAAACAAGCTTCTGCGATCATCAGAGCAGTGTCTTTCGCTCGCTTGAGGTCAGATGAATACACAGCTACGGGTCTCTCCTCTTTCCCCAATCTCTCAGCGATCTAATGATTATTTAAACAAAAGAGAATTGGTGTCAATAAAATAAAATATAATATCGAAGGGGAAAGACGTGGAAAGAATTGATCTTAACTGCTACAGCCTGCTTTAGCCCAACTTCGTTAAGGCCTGACTCTATTTGTCCCTGGATTCTTCCAGCAGCATTCCAAGTGGTTTCTCCATGGCGAACAAGAACAATCTCAGTCACTCCACTTTTGACATCCTCACCAAATTTGAACTCCTTCGATGCATCGATACTACATATTTATAAATTCTCTATTAGCCACACATCAAAAATACAATGCGATATATTTTGCATGCATTCAAACTCTCACAGCAAGTAATCATGATCAATGCGCTAAAGACATGCTGTGTAATTATGGACGTTTGCTCTTAATAATCGGAACACTGGAATAATACAACTAAACATTGTTTTCACAATAACGATATATTAACGCTGAAAATAGGTACAGTGGACTAACAAGCGAATCTGAATAAGCTATGTTTTTAAGACGTTCATGATATATATAATATAACAAAATAAAATGCACTAGCTATAAACGTTTTACTTAGTGTATGTATGAATAATAATTGTTGAAACTATCCGATATTAACTAAGATAGAAAATGTACCATTCATGACCCATGCTAGTGGTCGTTTGCCGGTCGAAAAGTGAAACGAAAAGTGAAAGTTCGAAGCCAAAGAAGAATATAGAAGAGAGAAAGATGTGTGTTTGTAGTTATGATAAGTCGATTTGGGCTCTGCTTTTATAACCTTTTTCCCCTGAGGAAAGAAAAAACAAATTTTTGGTTTGTCATTTTTTTATTAAACTTAAAGGGATCAAAATAATGAAATAATTAAAATTCGTGCAGCTCATCGATTGGTAATGCTGTCATATTTGTTAATTACTAAAATACTTAATTATATGGACTTTTAGAAAAATCATTTGATCGATAGGTATTGTAACCACGTGTGATGTCGATATTTCAATATTTTGTTCAGATCGGAATCTCTTACGAGATCAAGGGAAAATACGTAGGGAATCTCCTAGAAGCTAGAATATGACTACTCCATGATTATAATTTATGTTAACGATTATTTTTTATTAAGTTAATTTGCAATTTGTTTGCCACCTGATGAGTAAACCATAAGCACCATCAGGCAAGAGCAACACATTTTTTACTTGTGAAGTTATTTTGACAAATCGTTATATCAAAGCCTATTTAGATAAATATTGTATCCAACATTTTTATATATCCAGCATTTAATTTAATATTGAGTAATTAAGATATATATTTTAGTTTTGTAAATACGCGAGAATCCAAATTGAAAATTACGAATCAAAGTGTGATGATAACGCAAAGTGATAAAACATTTTAAAAACCGATATGAAAATAGACGAATACGTGGAGTCGTGATTTGATCACTTTCCTTAACTCAATAAATCGCCCGTAGGTGAAACGGTTTTTGTACGATTTTGAGTCTCATGATAAAACCACGTGAGACTGTTTTGCTTCACTCAAAACAGAATCTGCAAACTAACTACCACGATATACTCTCGAGATTTACTTTGAAAGACTAGAAGTATTGCTGGAACTTTGTATGTGGAAGCTTATGTATAAATTTGTGAGTTCTCAAGTGTATGAGCGTGTGTCCTCAATGGAAAGGTAATATGTTTATTTATAGGAGAGATTTACAAAACTTAATCATAAAGCAACTTGACTTGTATCATTGGGTTTGTTTAAGCTTTTGACATTTGTCACTAAGTCATCAAGGTTAAACCAAATGAGTTTTAGCATTTGCCATTTGTCATTAAGTTGCATAGCTTAATCACTAAGTTAGATAGTCATCAACTTTATTTAGCTTAAGTCATTTGTCACCAAATAGATTTAGCTTAGTCATTAACTTAATAAAAAGCTTTTTCATCATTTTACTCAGCCCATAGACTTGCAAATGTGATGGATTTTCTCCATATAAAGTACAACATTTACATTACATTAGATTTGATTTTTTTAACTCATCCCAGTAAATTTGTAAAATTATATTTACACATATTTAATTTTTACTCAACCTAATAAGCTTGTAAAAATAATTTCAACAAATCTTAATATATAAAACCTTGGGATCGATCTCCCATCAATTTGTAGTCTACAATAGCCAATAAAAAGCTAACCGTGGAGATTCATTTATCGGATTTGCTAAAATGCACATGAAGAAATTAACATGTCTTTTATATATGCATGTGGCATGTGTGTAATAATAACTAAATAACGTATAGCTTTAAAAGAAAAAACTTATCACATAGACACCTAGCTATAAGACACCTAGCTATAACCAATAACGGTAGTTCAAAAACAGGTCATGCATGTGGAGTAGCGACACAGAAATACTAATAAATGAGATTCAGTTCCTCACAATGAGGATCGGTGGTCCTATTGTATCTTGCCACATGGAGGAAATAATGAAGCTCGTTTTTGTTTTAAACTTATATCGCCATCTTTCTTTGTCGCATAATCTATTAACTGAACTGGCCATGTTTAATCGTTTGAGCTTTGAATCTGTGATCCTATATTGGATACTTTTGAACATCCCTTTAGTTCAGAACCGTGCAAAAATAAGTATTCGCTTTGAATTGTAATCAATCTTTTGTTTTGTTAAAGTGAATTTAGATTAAACATTATGTTAATTGATTAAACATATACTATATTTATTTATTTTTCGCAATGATGATTCCATATTAGTCAATCTCTTCTAGCTTTTCAGTAACCGGTTGGCAGGAAAAAAATAGAAATGGACTCGAGAAACGGTAACTAACAAAAGAAAAAAAAACACATGTTGAAGTTCACCGACAAAAGAACTAAATGTTAGATTATCGTGACGCGCGTTAAAAAAAAAGAAAAAAAAATTAATATCCCGATCTAGCAACTATTGATTTTATTTCATTTCAGGCCAGGTGGGATCCTCATATATTTTATACAATTTGCCCTAAGAAGTGTGGCACTGTCTGTAACGAATAACGTGGGGGAAATGACAAATTGCCAGCGTTGCGTATACTTGTTTGGCTCCAATCTTTAAGGATTCGTATCATTTTCCTCGTTTTTCTTTGCATATTTAATGTGTTCGTTAATCTTAATAATGTCTTGATTCCCTAATCAGCCACACACTTATAACAAGAAGACATCATGATATATATAAACAATATGAACAATTAGTTGAACTGTAACAGATCGCCATAATATTCAATTTGGAAATTAACCCATGTTTTTAAACTTACAAACTTTTTTTTTATACGAGGGTTGATTACAAATCAGGTTATTAATTCTGATGAATATTATTCACACCTAAGGCTAAAACAATGATTAGGAATTTCATTTTTGGCGACGGAAACCCTGTAACCAAAAATTAACGTGATCAATATTCAACTCCTTAATCACTAGATAATACATTTCTTATATTTTATTTAGCTTGTTGAAATGACAATTTTCTTTTAACACTAGTTTAAATTTATATTTTCTCAATCAATCATTGATTTGTTAAGCTTTTTAATTGAAACTAATCAATTATTGTATAAATTAATTTATATTTTTGTATATTATTCTGTAAGATTTTAGTGTTTTATCCTTTCAAAATTGCTTCAATCAAGAGCAGTGGTCTGCCTAGTTGACAATTATTTATAGACCAGATCAGGCGCATATATACTTTTTTTAACACTATCAATATTGGTTCAAAACCATTACATCATGAAAAAAACTCCATATATGAAGTACAAAGAGAAAGCTAATACCCACACTAGAAATACCAGAGATAATCTTAATGACACATTAACAATATCACGATGATCTTATAAGAGTCTAAGGATAATAATTAGATGTTCTCATAGCTACAATAGCATAAGGACTTCTAATATCTTTAAGATGACATAACACTTATCATGTTTTGAGAGATTTTCTTCTTTGATTGCTCTTGTTCATCATTAGCTTTAGGAAGCCCTACGAACAAGTTGAAAGCAAAACAAAAACCAGAACAACCTAAAACCCCAAACAGGTTCTTAGAGATAGAAACTTAAACACCAAAAGAAAAACTTAGACTTAAAACATAAAGATAACAATCTGGTTATTAAAAGATGCAATCAGAAACCACCAATAAAATATCTTCATTTCCAGATTCTGCCAAAATCAGAGTCAAGTGTATAAAAAATTCTTTCATGCATACCGTAGATTTTTAAGCTCTCATATAGATCAAATTCTCCAAAAAATAATAAAAATAAAATAGGCACAACACTAGGCCTAAAAACTACCAGACGTTGACTTTTTTATATTCTCAAAAAAAAAAATGATTGGGCTGCCTAGTGATGAGTTTTTACATCACGTGAGTTTATTTTGTTTAAATTTATCGCCTCCTTATGTTACCCTTAGGGCAATATACCAAAGGCTTGAGGATGTTGGGCTTAATATTTAGTTGGGTCGATCCATTACTGCTTCACCCTTCGTGTATCCGGCTCAGTTTGGGTTGGATCTTCAACGTTTTGACTCCAAGATAGGCCTAACATGACAAGATGAATCACTTATAGGCTGGCACATTATGGAATATGTCTAATACTAATAATTTGTTCTTAAATTATGTATATCTCATGGGCCTGATAATTAAGG
The DNA here is from genome assembly GCF_020379485.1 of Brassica napus. Taxonomy (NCBI): domain Eukaryota; kingdom Viridiplantae; phylum Streptophyta; class Magnoliopsida; order Brassicales; family Brassicaceae; genus Brassica; species Brassica napus. The sequence continues at coordinate 18,975,867 of NC_063443.1, forward strand.
TCCACTAACTTATGTAATTATTTTGATCTAGGGTTTCAGAATTTTGTACTATAAATAATAGTTCATATGGATTGTTTACTAAGGAGATCATCACCATCACCACCTCCTCCTCTTCCCCTAAAACAGATCTTGCAGAGAAAAAAGATCACCCTAACTCCTTGAAAAAGTTTATCTTCTAAGAACATAATTAGACTGTTCTCTCCAAATTCAAAAGGTATGTATATGTCTAAATTCTTTATTTCTTACAGGTATTCTAATACATATATGCAAAACTATTGTTCATGAATTTCTAACTTAAAATTGATCGATGATCATCGTATTAACATGTTTGTTATATCGAATCATCTAAAACTCAGATGGAATATTCGAATGATGAGTTATCTATATCTATCGGAAATTGATTTATGATATAGAATCATCTAAAATCCATGAGTGAGATTAAAGCGCTGAATAATATATGTGATGATTGTGAAGTCAATAAACATATATTAATTAACGCACCGGTTCCAAACCGAGCTGTGAAACCTCTAAACCAAGTGATAATTAAAAATCTGAATGATAACATGCGGAACAACTGTTACAGAATAATTACAGTACCATTTTAATCTTAACAAAAATATATAGATACATAAATATATGTAGAAATTTTTGTTAATATTAATTGCATGGATTTAACCGTTGTGTGGTGTAAACAACAGAACCCTAAATTTTATACGCATCATTAAGTGCTAGATTTTGGATGTGATTTGGATAAACTTTAGTGTAAAATTTAGGTAGTAGAATTTTTTGATTTTTTATTTTTTTTTGCTGTACTTTTAAAAGAACAAAATAAAATATTATTGGTGATTTAAAGACTTTAGATTAATATTAAAACTAAAGTCAATTCATACCGTCCATCCAATCACCTCTATTTTTTAATAAGAGTTTTAACCATATCTAGCACTTAAAAGCTGCTTATAAATTTATTTAGAAGAAACTCTTAAATGTTTTGAATCTAATCGTTGAAAATAACGAGGCAAAAACGATGGGGGTGGTTATGGATTTCATATCTCTGTCTCCGTATTATCGATGTTTGTTCGTTATAAATAACTGACAGGTTTCGTATTTTCATTTTCAGGAGACACATCGCTGCAGATGATTCATTAAACTTAAGGTTGGTTTCCTCTCTTTCTCTCTCTCTGTATGATCTCTAGCGTATTCTTCGGATTCGATCCATTAGGTTGATGCAATTTCCCTTACTATCGAATGCGTTGTTCTGTTCCTATTTGATCCGTTTTGAATTGGCTTTGTTTTGAGGAATACATCATGTTTGGTTGCTCCTTGGATATTAGTTTTAGATTCTCTGTTGTTCTGTCTTTTCCTGTTGGCCTTGATTGATTATTTTTAGTTTTTTTTTATCCGGTATTGTTGTGGATGATTGAAACATTTATGCAATTTTACAGAAAAAACTTGCGTATATAATCCGTGAAGTCAGTTGGTAATTTCAGTAATGTACGGTGGAAGAAGGGTATCACTGCATGAGATCAAAATGGTGAATTTTCTGTTTTACTTCAAATCTACTAAGGATTATTTATATTGTTGCCGTAAGTGATTTATATATATGTTAGTGTGTTTCTCAGGTTAAAGTGTCTATGGAAAGGGAGGATAACGACTCCAAAAACAACCGTTATAAAGAATGTTATTATGCTGGAGGCTCTAGTGAATATATCAGTTGCCTCAATCCTGATAAGGTGAGAGAGTTTTTGCATCCCTTGGTGGACGTTAATTTTTGAAAAATTAATTCACTGGTTGATTATTATCTTCAGAAACCACTTCATGATGTGATGGGTTTCAAAAGAGAGTTAAATGGTATCATCATGGACATTGCACTTCAATGGTATGTGTCCCCTTTCGCTCCTACTATTTTTGATGGTTGGTGTTTGTAGTAGTTACTCTTGAACAAGATCATCCTGTTTCAGGTACGTAGATGGATATTCAGACACAATGCTAGGATATGCTAATGGCATCCGCACCAACGATGGTGGAACGCATATAGACGGTGTGAAAGCTTCGATAACAAGAACTCTTAACAACTTTGCGAAACAGTCCAAGGTTTTCAAGGTAATAACACCACTCACATCTACTAACCATTATTAGCTGATGTTAATATATTTTGCTGGCCTTATCTTCAGGAAGAGGATATTACTTTCAGTGGGGAGCATGTTAGGGAAGGACTGACTTGTGTTGTCTCAGTTATTGTTCCAAATCCTGAGTTTGAAGGTCGAACACAGGTACGTATGATCATAGTCCCCTTGTGATCTTCTTCTTTGGCAATGATGTTTTGTGGCTTTCTTCGTTTTCTTGGGCTAATATTTATGTCTATTTTACCATCTGGAAGACGAGATTAGGGAATCCATATATCAGAGAAATTGTTGACCAATCAGTCCAGATGTACTTAACGGAGTATTTTGAATTGCATCCAGATGTGCTTGAGAGCATTCTCTCCAAATCTTTGAACGCTTACAAGGTATGCCTATTGATACTAGTACTGTATCTTCATATGAAGACATCCACAGTTCTATATCATTATTGTTACTTTCTCTTTATAGACTGCATTGGCTCTCAAGAGGGTAAGAGAAGTGATTAGATCAAATAGTGTATCAACGCCATGCACCATTTCTGAGAAACTAACCAACTGCTCTTCTGAGAAACCTGGTATGTATTAGCCCTTCATGAGATTTTTTTTTTATAGCAGCTCATAACATGAGCTCTGTTTGATGAACTTTTGGTAAGTATAATATGATAAACTACCACATGGGTTGACCAAGTGGTAGGAGAAACCTGGGGCAAGGCCAGAAATGCGGATAGTCCGTTGTTATCCCCACGGTTGTAAACAACATTCACTTGTGGTGAGATTGTAGGAAACCCCTAGTTGGGATCCTACGCACCACACCACAAGTATTGCTTTATAACAAACACAAACCAGACACATAGTCCCAATAAAAATTTCTGAGATAGAACTTTTATGTTCTTGAATATGTATATAGTGGCTAGAGATTTAATCTCATAAGATTCAGAGTGTGAGGTAGAATAAGGAAACAAGATAGTTATAATTAAACTTTTTTCCAATACCTCCAGAGATTTTAGTAGGCAGAGGAGTTATTTCTGGTGGCGCTGCAAAACATGGTTGTGACTCTCTTGATAAGCGTTTCCAAGTAAGACATTCTTTGATTATAGTTTTATATATGGGCAAAGTATGGCTTGAGAATAGCCATACTTGGGGAAAGATCTTTCCCCCTTTTTAAGTTTAGTCAGGACAGCTCGCGAGAGCTGTCAAGATAGACATATGGGAAAATGGGATGGAAACTAATCATTGGTGACTCCTTATGAGCATGCCAATGCCAAAGCTTCCTCTCTTCCACCAGCCAAAAAGACATTTGTCTTGGTGGCTCTTACGGTTATCTCTATCTCTTGCCAGAGCAAAAGGATGCGGGAACAGCCTCGACGTAATAGTGCAGTCTCTACAGCTCATGAAAAGTCTTTAGAGAATACTAGTGATTCAAGCTCTGACAAGAAGCGCCAAAAAACGGCTGCTGCTTCAAACCCACGAAACAGTAAAGATGTTAGCGTCAAGAGTGACAAAGGTGGATCCCCTGGTTCAGACAAAATCAAACATATCCCAATAGGTCATGTTTTCCAGGCTGAGATACCAGTTTGGATTGCGCCAACCAAGAAGGGCAAGTTCTACGGCAGCCCCGGAGATTCCGACACACTTAGGTGGCTAGGAACTGGTGTCTGGCCAACGTACAGCCTCAAGAAGAAAGCTCACTACAAAAAAGTCGGCGAAGGAAGAAAGGACACGTGTTCTTGCGCTTCTCCAGGATCAACCAGTTGCATAAAACAGCACATTAGAGAAGAAAGGGAGCTTCTAGAGAAAGATATAGGGCGTGCTTTCTATACTTGGGAGTTTGATCAAATGGGTGAAGAAGTGGGATCAAAGTCATGGACTGCCAAAGAAGAGCAAAAGTTCAAAGCTCTTGTGAAGAATAATCCTTTGTCAAGTTGTGATGGGTTTTGGAAGATTGCTTCCAAGTCTTTCCCAAGGAAAAGTGAGAAGGATCTCACTAGTTACTACTACAATGTTTTCCTCATCAGACGTATGAGATTGCTTGCTAAGTCTTCTTCTGCTGACCACATCGATAGTGATGATGACCAAAATGAGCACTTCTTAGGTGGATGAACATGTTCCTTATCTAGTAAGCTCTTTGGTCATAGGATCCTTATAGGGCAAAAGCATCAATCCAAATGTGTTGTTTTGTTTTTTCAAAAACTAATACATCTTTGTTTTCTTCTTCATGAACCTTTGAGAGTTTGAAATATTTTAAATTTGGATTTTCTGAGTTAGGGCTTTAAAAGTCTAGGATTATCCTTTTAATTCTTCTCCTTTCTAATTTGTATTACCTTTTTTCATTGCAAAAACTTATCTTTGTTGACCTACCTAGGCCTATGTTGCACTGAGACGGATACGTGGACATAAACGGATGAAAAACAAGAAAAACTAAAAATTTATAGATGCAAATATAACACAAAATTGAAAAGATTGTTGTGAAAAATTGTACATAATTTACCAATCAATCAATAATTATTAAGTGGAATCCCATGTGAATCAGCAAAGACCCGAAACACAACTTACAACTTTCATCGTACTATGCTTTCCAAAGAGCAACTCTTTTCATTGGATAGATGTATGTTATACTTGAAAATTTCACATAGCTTTTCTGAGTATTTTAAAGCTTTAAAAGTTTAGGATTATCCTTTTAATTCTTCTCCTTTCTAATTTGTATTATCTTTTTGTCATTGCAAAAACTTGAGAATCCAGCCCAACATCCTTGTTGATCTACCTAGGCCCATGTTGCACTGAGACGGATACGGGAACAGAAACGGATAAAAAACAAGAAAAACCAAAAATTTATAGATACGAATATAACACAAAATAGAAAAGATTGTTGTAAAAATTGTACATCATTTACCAATCAAGCAATAACTATTAAGTGGAATCTCGTGTGAATCAGCAAGGACCCGAAACACAACTTACAACTTTCATTGTACTATACTACTATGCTCTCCAAAGAGCAACTCTTCTCACTGGATAGATGTATGTTATACTTGAAAATGGCACATAGCTTTTACCAAACTAAATTTATTTTGTCACCAAAAGAAATTAAAGTTGTACTAACCAGTCTTTGTCCTGGCTTCAACGGAGAATATAACTATTGCTGACTGGTTTCAATAAGGTTAGCGGCATTGCACACCAGCCAAAACTGAATGAGATAGAACCTCTTCTTCAAGACGACAGGTGAAATCAAGGAATTCCAACAACGAATTTTATCCATCTCCAAGATATGATTATCGTTTTCTGAAAACATAACTAGACAGACTAGCTATCTAGTTCTCGAGGAACGACTTCCAACGAGTAAGCCAACAGCTGCCTAGACCACTATTTGGAACTTTGTACATACAATATGCGGACCTAACTGGAAATTTCTAGAACAAAGCAATAGAACTATAGATATACAAACTTAACCAAGTTTAATAAAGCGTTTGATTGGTTTTCAAAGATATCACACATGAGTACAATCATAAAGAAACTACACTGTTTTCAAACATGAAAATAGTCACTGTAAATTGTCACGTTGAAACCTTCAAAACCTCCATCCTCATCGAAATGTGTCTTGTTGTACCTTCCAGTCCTAAATGAACCATTACACAAAGTGGCAAACAGTATGGAAAATCACAATGCTTTTCAGATTTGAAACTAACAGAAGAGTACCTCTCATGAAGAGGGATTTTGATGGGGAGAATCTCTTCGAGGGAGGTGGAAGAGACAGTCATCTCTAATTGCATAAATCTTGAATCTATTGACTTCCGGTGTAGGGGTAGGTGTTTGAATACATGTTTGGGTTTGAATTCGCTATTTTGGTATTTGGGTATAGAACCTATTCGGATATTCTTATACTTCGGATTGGGTTCGTGTATTTATACTTAAAAAAACAATAAATCTGAATCAAATAATAATGTGTATGTTATAAGGCACAACAATATAGTATTAATCAAACAACGAGAAAATAGGTTGTTAACCAAAGAGCATCAAGTACTCATATACTTTACCAAAGCAACCTTCGAAAAAGATTGTATCTTCCAATAGAATCGAAAGGTATGGAGAAATTAAAGACGAAACCATTAAATCCACGGTGGAGGTGGGATTAGGTCTAGCGTGAACTATGAAAAATAAATGAATGAGTCTAAATTATTATGGATTTATGATTTACTATATATACATTCAGATATTTCGGATATCCATTCGGGCATCTAGTACTATTCGATCGGGATCGAATATTCAATCTCCTCTAACTCAATATATGTTCAGATATTTTTATAGATCAAATAGGGTTTGAGTTCAGATTTTTCTGATTGGGTTCGGTTCTAGGTATAAGATAAAATTCAGACCTACACTATACTAAACAATCTATTTGATTTATAAAAATATCCGAACATGTATTGAGTTAGAAGAGATTGGATACCTGATCAGTTAATACCCGAAATATCCGAACATGTATTAAGAAGCTAAGAGAAGATTCTAGGGAGCTATGATAAATCAACAAATCCTTTTGGCCGATGCCTGACAATTTCCTGAACTCTAGCGAAAGGGTAGAACGTCAAGGTGAGCGCTCAAAGATTTGTTAATCGTTACAAACAAGAAGATTTATGTCGAACTTGTGGTCTCTCTTGATTGTTTTTTCCTTATTTCAATATAATTTGTTTAGATTATTTGTGGCTTATCTCAGATATTATACGAAGAGCGGAATTATTCTCATAAAATTTAAAGAATTAGAGACTACCAGAAAGCTTTGCAGGAAAAGAAAAGAGTGAATATTAACATAAGGTGATTTATTTTCTGAAGATATTGGGGGACATGTCTGAAGGCTCCAATTACAAAAACTTGGTCAAAGTACAGAGATAGCAGCTAATGTTTGAGTTTGGTGAATACTAACATTATTTAATCTGGAGAATTTTGGTTTTAGTAGTAGTATTGTATAATTGATTTGCACTTATGTGGCCTAGTCTGTAAAGCTTGTATGATATTGAATTTCTTTGTATAGAGTAAGCATGAATCTTTGTGACAAAAAAAAAGAAAAAAAAAGAGTAAGCATGAATCTAGTATCAATTCAGAATCCTATACCAACTCAGAAAATATGATCATGACCTTTACATTATTAAGTATAATAATAATCTCTGTTTAATACATACAAACACCACACGGATAGTATAAGAAAGTTCAGATTGAGCTGCTATATTAAAAGCCACTAATAGTAATAGATAACATAAGGAAGCTTGACACACTGTATTCATCTTTTTTTGTCTTAGAAACACATCTCACAAATCCAGCAGCAGCATAGTGCAAAGAGACTGCATAGTAAGAAACAAACAAAGAAACACATACACAAGAGTTAGTCTTAAAGAAAAAACAGAAACAGAGTTATTGATCTGTTTAATGATTTTATTTGGTACGTATAGCTTTTACCATCCTTCAATGAAGCCTCTGTCTCCTTTCTGCTTTGTCTCGAATGGCTTCTTCTTATTCTTGTCTTGTCCCGGTTGTTCAAAGACTTCTTCTGCAGCTGGATACCCTGTATATAGAGGTAAGTACTACAACTTTGCTTCAGAAAAATGTTTTCATTGTTATAATCCCTAAACGAACAATACTGACCTGGTGGAAAATGTTGATCTTCTGCGGTTCTCATGTCCTTCTGCATCTTTTCTTACCGAGGAAGCTCCACTCTTTCAGTTCGCAAGTGGAAACACAGACAAGCGGATTGTGATGGAGTGATTGGGGAATATAATTCTTGGCTTGGTTATAATAAGATAAAACATTATGTTGTGAGTATACTTCTCTTTATATAAGCTGTCATCTAATAAAGCTATTGTAGTGGCGGCAGTGGCAGGTGTAATATTCTTGTATTTTTTAGACTTTCGGCTTATTCGTTTATCATCTCCATACCTTCCTTCACACTTGTTTTTCTTGGCTTGCTCTTGTCACTGTCTTATTGGAGAGTTTTACAAACTGAAGCACTTTTATTCGGGTCCGGTGATCGGCCGGCGCGTGAACGTACGTGCCGTCACCAGAGCCCCTAAAGCCACCTTTAAAGTCTTCGATCTTCGCTTTGCTGACGTCTCCTCCCTTCTTCGCCTTGCCTGAGTTCTGGAAGAAGGCCGTCCATGGCGGATCTGGTTCTGGTGTAAAGGCACGGTCGTGGTGAGGAAAATGCGGTGAAACTCTTTGTGCGACTATTTGGTTTTGTCTCCGGGAGGCGGAGGCTCCGTCAGCTCCGTCGACGCCGGTTCATGTCCCGGAGAGGTGGAGGCTACGTTTAGCTCTGCCGTCGTCGGTCTAGATTACGGGAGGTGAAGGTGTTCCATGCCTTGCCTCGCCGTCGGTTGGTTCCCTAGCTTCATTTTTTAGGGTTTAGTCTGTTTCTTTCCTTTTAGTATTGTCGCTTTTGGTTGGTTTGGATTGGTGGTGACGACGTCGGAGGACGATCGAAGCTCGACCAAGGTTAACGGTGATGGTTTCCGCGAAGTCTTCCTCTCGGTGATTGCGACGAATGGTGACAGATGAGATCTTGATCAGTCGATTGATGCTCTCCGAAATTGGGCTCACGTGTGTCGAAGACGTTTGGCGGTGGTGATGGTGTGGAGTCAGTGAGCTCAGGTGGATCTGGATGAACCGACGGTTGGTTCCCGGTGTTGATTCGAAGCGAGGGCGACGTCGGTACCGCAGCGTTTGTCCGCGCGGCGACGAAGCCTCATGTATATTAGGATTTCTCGTTGTTGGGTTTTAGGCCCAAAATTTTATTGTTTTTTGTCCGATTTTATGGGCTTCTGTATGTTTGTAATGAGGGTTTTTAGGCCTATTAATCAAAAATCTATTGATGGAAAAAAAAAAAATAAGCTGTCATCTAATAAAGCTATTGTAGTGGCGGCAGTGGCAGGTGTAATATTCTTGTATTTTTTAGACTTTCGGCTTATTCGTTTATCATCTCCATACCTTCCTTCACACTTGTTTTTCTTGGCTTGCTCTTGTCACTGTCTTATTGGAGAGTTTTACAAACTGAAGCACTTTTTTCTAAGTTTGAAATGATTTTTGATTTTGTCAGTTTTAGAAAACTATATAGTTACCCTTATGTTGGTTTAAATTATATTTTTATTTGGAATCTTAATTTTCTGAAAACATTAGTCACCAGTATAGGTGACTCACCACGATTGGATTAAAAGTAGTATTGTTATTGTAAGATTAACTCCAGAAGCAATCTCTGCTGGTAGGCTAACGTATAGGGGCATCTTATAATCTTTTGATTTTCTTGGCCGGCCCTGCCCTGCCCCGCCCTGCCCCTGCCCTGCCCTTCCCTTGGCCCCTGTCCCATCTTGTTGAATGTTAGGTCTAAATAATCGTACTTTAATTTGGATGGCTCAAAAGTTGACAACTAAATCCCCTCTTCAAAAGTTTCTTAATACGAAGAATCTACTTTTCACAGGAAAATTTTAAATTACGGAAAGACAAAATGTCACTCTTCTTTTAATTGATTGAAGGAGTTAGCCCACAAGGAGAAGAAGGCCCAAAAAAGTTTTGTAATAATCGAAAAAGCCCGTCTAAGGCCCATGACAGACTACTCTCCCAACGCTCATGGAGCAATGATTCAGTCACTGAACCAAGATACTTCCAAACTGCCAAGAAGAGGCAAGGCCACATTAAACTATATATCTCTAAAAGACTCTTGAACAAATCAGAAAGTTTCTACAGTTTGGATTCTATGACTATGTCATCTTTCAAGTGTGAGTTTGCTGCAGCTCATCAAATATGAGACATGAAGTGTCCCATAGTTCCTTAGCAAGTTTCGGATCACGAGAAACCGCTGAGGATTCGATGGTCCTCCCGTTTCCTCCAAAGAAATATTTGCCTGACACTTCCTGCACAATGTCCATTTACAAATTAAAAATTAGAGCTCATCAACCACATCAAGAGCTGATGAAGAATTCTCAAAAACAGAATGTCTTACAGGTGGGGCTAAAGCAGCATCAATGACAGATTCAGCTGCTTCCGCTGAGGACTGCATGAGTCTAAAAACCTTGAGACTAAAAAACGCCAAGACTTGTATATATGAAGGAAGCTCATGCATTATGTTAGTTTTCACTGCTCCTGGATCTACCGCTCTGCAAACAAAAGAACCATAATCCCAAAATCTTACAAGGTTGGCAAGAAGATCAAAGATAAATGATAGAAGTGCCTACGCAACAGAGATGTGATGTGAATCATCCGTGAGGCGAAGCTGTCTATGAAGCTCGTATGAGAAGAGTAGAACGCATACTTTTTCAATAAAAAGAAAGCAACACTATATAAGCATCATCATCATCATGATCATCATGATGCAAAGGAAAAAACGATTACGCTTGGCTTTACATTTGGAATACTGATAGATACTAGCGCATGGATATTGCTTTGATTCAGAAGAGTACACTCCCGTAACTGAATCCTTGTCAAACCTCGCAGAAAAAACTACAGAACAAAGATATACACATCAGGTATCTCTTACTTACTCTCTCATAGTAGATGGAGAAGATGATCACCAGAACGATGTGTGAAAGAAGTAACATTAACGACACGTGAAGGCACAGGGCTGTTTCTCAGAAGCGGTAGAAGTAGTTTTGTCAAGGAGAATGCACCGATATAGTTTGTAGCCATCATCCTGAGAAATATAAAGAGTGTACCTAAACCAATAGAGTTCAAAAAGGTTGTGAAAACCATAAAAGACAACAACCTTTACCTGTCAAAGCCTTCAACGGTTGGTCGACTCGTTGTAGCTAGTATTCCAGCGTTGTTAACCAACAGTTGGATAGAGGAATGTATCTCTGATTCTGAAAGCCACTGCTCTAGAGAGTTCCTGAACTTTGAAACTGATTGGAAAGAAGAAATGTCAACTTCAAAAGCTTTGAGTTGAGCATCTTCGTTCTGCTTCTTGATTTCAGCCAACGTCTGTCAAACCACAAAGATTACTGCATCAATAAAAAAAATGCAAATGAGGAAGCTGGGAATCATAGGGACCGTAGAGAACCTTTGATAGTAATTGAGAGGACCGTCCAACTGCAATTAAGAAAAAAAAATTCAAGGAAGATTAACACAATGAAGAAGACATGTTCCAACAAGTTAATACTCTACTAATGCATTGTCTCATATTAATAAAAAAACATCTATTCCATAACAAGTTATCCTCTGCTACTGCACTGCCTCATATATATAAACATCTATTTCATAAACAAGATGTACTGAACAATGCACTTTGGGTAAGAATCACAGAACAAAACAATCTTGCTTCTAAGTGAAAGTAACAGTGTTTTACCAAGAAGGACGTAGAAGCCTTTCCTTGAAAGAGCAAACGCAGTTGCCTTACCAAGACCCGAAGTAGCCTGTTAATAAGTTTAATTGTAGTCAATACATAACATCACACAGTAATGGTACATTAGGAGAAGAGAGAAAATGACTTACACCAGTGATAACACAAATAGGTCTGTGTGAAGAAGAAGAAGAAGAAGTATTCATCATGGAGGAAGAAGAAGAAAAGGAAGTTGTTGATTTTGAGCCAAAGAACCTTCCTTTAAGCAATTGAAAGTAAGAAGAAAGTAGAGCAAAGTTCCAGAACAGAGCCATCCTCAAGAAATCAGAAGAGCAGGTAAAACGCAAAGCCTCCTTCAGCTTCTCCATTTCCATCAGCTCAATCACTAACAATTGAGATGAAAAAAAACCCTGTTTCCAGATTCAAAGGATCAGCCTTTATCAGGAAACAATCAAGCCCAGGAGGGCGAGAAGAAAGACAGAGAGAATTGGTGAATATAGCAAATTCAGAAAACCACAGGGACCAATATGAAACATTTGTGAGTGTATAGAAGCTTTGTCAAATTACATTACAAACCCCAAACTTTTCTTTTTGTTCAAAATTCACCTAAATTTATGAATGTGGTAAAACAGAAAACATGTGTACAGACTGGTCAATGGATGAACATTTAAGTTACATACGTAATCTTTTAATTTCTTTTTCTCTTACAAACAAAAAAAATAAAGAAGATTTTCTATGTCAAAAGCTTATGTTTCAGACGATTGCCCAGAACTTCTTTCTGCAAAATAAAACAGTTTCAGTCTTCTTGTACTTGTCTTGAAGCTCATGTGTCTCAACTTCCCATAGGAACTTAGGAGCCAAGTCTTGTACTTTTGAGATGATTGCTTCCTCGTCTCTAATAATGATGAATCCCTGCAAACACCAAAAACAAGACATGGCTTATGCAACATAATGAGATGGATTATTTCACCAAGAAGACATGGCTTTATGTAAAATACCATACCTGAGGGCGTATGATGCGGTCCATCTCAAGCATGATATCCTCTAGTACACAACCTTCACCGTGGTTTCGATAGTGAGACAAGAGCCTGTCCGCGTGTAGCAGATCGTATGTGCGTGGATACGTTGAGAACGGCTCACACCTAAAACAGCATACAAAATATTAACAACCGGTGCTAATGAAAAAACGGTTTGAGTATGAGAATGTGGATCATATTTACCAATCATGGTAAGCACCGGTTAAGCCTCTCTGGTAAATTCCTGATAAGGTATCGTTCGTGGTAGCAGGCACAACGTTCATGACCCAAACGGGGTATGAGTTCATAGCTGCAGCAAACCCACCAACGTACGCGTTTGTGTCCATCACATTCCTCACTTCAGTTCTGTTAACCTTCATCAACTCCCAGTAACGGTTCACTTGCTCTCTCCAGAAGTTTGTGTCCAATGTAAACTCATCTTCGCTGATGCCTAGTGAAAAATCTTTCCAAATGAATCAGACAGAACATAATGTGTTTGAATAGAAGACAATGTACCTAGTTTTCTTAGACTTGCTGGATATGAAGCTTTTGGTGTGTTCTCACTAATGTCCACACAGTCTCTAAGAGGAACTTTCCATGATGGTTTTGAAACATCTTTTGAATCACATATAGTTATAAGCTCAAGCTCTGCGTTCTTCATAAGGCAAGCCTGGTCATCTTGTTTAACCCATATTGCAGTCTGTACCTTCCGGGAGATGAGCTTCCAGCACATTGCGGTTGTTAGGTTCACCAGCTTATCCCAAATCAGAGGGAAGTCTTTATCCTTTCTATAAGCAGGTGGTGCTGAGTAAACAAAGTATCCATTGGGTCGGAGAAGTCGATTAACTTCTTTAATCAAGACACCATCTGCAGAATCAAGCGCATGCATTAATACAGAACCAAGCAAGGTATTGACAAGAGGGATATACCATTTTCATGCCAATCAACACGACATCTTGAGCAGTGAACCATATCAAAGGAGGATGAGGGATATGGCATTTGCTTGGTGGCTATGGCAGAGATCATTGCGCCGATTCCTCTCTCCAACGCAAACTGGATTTGGTTCTCATGACCATCTTTAGGAGCAAAAGACATCGTCTGTATACCCAAAGGAAGAAGGTAAGCAGCAAAGCTAGCAACTCCACATCCAACGTCAAGAACTTGCTCAACACCAGCTGAACGTAAATCACCTGTTTCGTTAGTCGTCATGTTTCCTAGCCTGAAGTCACATTATACACAAGCACATAGAGGAATGCATTAGAAGTAAGAGTTAATAAATGATAATGAAAGTAAGCAAGAAACAAAGCAAATGATAATCATTACATTACCTCTGGATGTATTCAGGAGCTCCGTGTTTGAAATGAGTCCCACCACCAGGGAACCACCACAGCTCCCCTTGTTCATGCACCCAGTTCTGCCCGCCTTTAACCTCAGCAAGATGCGTATGATTCACATTGCTTCTCCACACATAGTCTCTGCTGGTGGGCCAGCGTATAGGTACCTTATAATCTTTCGGAGGAGGTACAAGACAGAAGAGACGCTGCTCAAGTGGAGGGCAGTGTCTATCGAGCTCTTCTCTTCTAGAAAGATTCAAGCTTGGGAGAAGCTGTTGCACGTAAGTGACGTTGTGACAAGGGATGTACTCGTTGAACTCCAACGGACACACATTCACCCCTCTTTGTGGGATCACGAGAGGAGTTCTCCGGTACGTTTGCTCTACTCTGTTGGCAAAATCTGATGGACCTGGAACAACAAAGCAATGAGTTGGTTATGTCTTAATTCTAAGTGTTCGATCTAAGAACAGAAACCATATGGGTTTGGATCTAACGATATGCATAGAAAAGGAGAGACATTAACCAACCAGATGGCGATGGAGAAGATGAAGACGAAGAATTGGAATAAGAAGAAGGTTGGGGGATGTAAATAGGTGCGTTGTTTCCGAAGATGTAGCCGGCGAAGAATGATCCAACCACGAGGACGAGAGCCACCATTGCTGTCTGTCCCGATCTGGCCGAACCAAACACATAGCCACCTCCCATGGCTTCTTATTCTTGAGAAATCTTCCTCTTCCTCTTCGTCTTCTCCTACTCACGCTCGCTCTTCGATTACTACCTTTATACTTTGCTGCTTACTGGAATCATGTGAATCTAATCAGTGACTGAAACCAAGCAAAGTTCTCAAAAAAAGACAGAGACAAGATTAAAAGAAATCTCATTTTTTTTATTACCTCTTCAATTGCTTCCTGTCGGCAACCCATGTGACGGACACGTGAGAGATTGTAATACTTTGTCACTTCTCACAGATTGTCCCCAAAACTTCTATATTTGCAGATTAACCCCCGACGTTTTGATTATTGTTCTAGACGTCCTCATGAGTTTCTTTAGCCATAATAGCATAGATAGTTTATTAAGGGAAATTTAACCATAATACATACACAAATTTGTGTATATGAGTGTTTTATCAATTGTTTCTATTTTTTATAATTTTTTTAATTAATAAAACTATTTATTTTACTAAGTTTTAGAAATGAAAAAGATAAAAAAAAAACAAAAAATAGACAAAAAAAAGTTTTATACCAAAAAGTCAACTATACTATTTCTTTTTCCTTCCGGCAAATTTCTCTATTAACCTCTCACTTCTTACACGGTACAAATAAACACCCTTCTCTTGTAAAACTAAAACCCAAATAGTCACCTGCCTTAGCTTCAGGGTATTTATAAACTATCTGCTAACAACTACATTAACAAACATACTTAAATGTCAGATTGATACATTACATAACCGATAAACAAATATTATTCATCTTCTCCCCACCACAAAACCTACACTGTTCAGCTTCTAGAAACAAGCAACTAAAACGTTTCTCACCCTAACCACCATTGCTGCATTGTAGTTAATGCCCAAACGCTTTTGACACATATGAAGCTTCTATTGGCATTGCGCAGTCAAGCAGTAGCTTACGAAGTATTCATCCATTTGGCCATCAAAAAGTGTGTGTGTGTGTGTGTGATATCACTTGAGATCGATGAATGAGCTACCATCGACATCCTGAAGAGTCATATTACCCAAATATACATCACTGATGTGAGCAGAACACAAAGGCAGACATTTCCGGTTCAAAGCTGAGTGGATTGTTCCCATGCCGCGAACCCATTTCTCTTCGTCAAGTGGGTTGATTTGCAAACGGTTTTGCAGTAGATGTACGCGGTACATGGTTGTATCTGATCGTTCACAGAAACTAGCAGCACAAGAATGCAAGGGCTCATCAGATGCAAGCCTGATCAAAAGCAAAGACAGTGTCCCATCCACAGGTCTGGGGTCTGAAAGGTTTTTGTCTCCCATCATCTTAACCTCTCTTTCCAATGGAAAATACACCTCCTCGCTCCCGTAATGATCAGACACTTTGAGATCTTTCGTGTAGTGTCTAATAGCTTCACGTTTGGTGGATCTGTGCTTCTCCGCTAGAGTCAAAATACAGGAGAACCTCATATGATAACTTACAATGATTTTGACCATCTTAAAGTTGTGGCAACAACAGAAGAAGTCAAGCCATTTACGCCCTACACCCGCATACCATTTGATGATATCAGAATCCTCAAGAGCCAGAAGGTGGCTGATAGGCCGTGGCCGTCCCATGTTGTTTGTGAACCCGACTAATTTAACAGCCTTTCTGACAAGTTCTTCCGGAGCTGACACCTTCATGCACAACTTAGTCAAATCCTGAACCGTCCGTTCAGCATATCTCTGTTCCTCTTCTTCCTCTACTCTCCTCTCCTCATCGTCTAGCTCCTTTCTAGCTTGGGTCGGTGACAAGTGTTTATCCACCTGCTCCTGAAATTCATCATAAGCATCGACAATGTCTTGTGGTAACTTCTCCCGTATATGTCTCAAAGAGAGAAAATCTCCTCTAGTGAGCAGCCAATGCCATTTCCACCGCTCTTCAAGAGAACCCATAAACTCCTGCATCACTTCTTCTCCCCAACTCCGGAAAATATCTCTGACCTCATTCTCTATCTCGTATTCACACTTGTAACCGTTGCTCTGCTTGAGTTTCTTCAACACATGTCTAAATATTTTCAAACCAAGCGTCTTACGATTCCTCTCCTTAGCATTTCTAATCTCCAGTCTCCTAACTTCCTTCTGCCTCTCGTACTTCTTCATTGCTCTCACCGCCTTCTCAGACATAGGCGGACGCAAAACCGAAGGTGGAACAGCTTGAAGATACATCCCTAAAAAGCTAATCTTCTCCGAAACCGCACTATGAATCGATGTGTTCACTCTATCTACTCTCAGGTCTAGTCTCTCCTCCAAAACGTCTACAACCTTCTTCTTCAATTCCATAGTCAGCATCTTCGAGCCAGACGTTATCAGAAGTATCTCATCCAAGTACCTAACTGCATAAACATTTACAGGCTTATAGAAAACACTATCACTACCTGTAGCATCCTCCTGAGGATTCTTGAGCTTCATCTTCAACCTCAAATCGTGAATCTCTTTATCAACTCCATCAAAGTAAACATTAATCAAAATCGAATTCAATCCACACTCTTGAGGAAACCCTCTCCCTTTATCACATCCCCCAAGCTCAATCCTCAGAACCCCAAACTCAAAGAGCTTCTTGATAATCTCAACCAACAAACTATCATTAATCTTCTCTTTAACGAAACCACAAAGCCTATCAACATTCCTATCACTAAACACCTCTCTAACAAACGAAACGCGAAACCACCACCGCGGATTCTCCACCGAGTTCTTCAAGTAACGAATCGCTGTATGCCTACCCATACCAACCCTCCCGCCGTAACTAAACGTCGCGAATCGATCGTCGTAGACGATCTCGAGAATCATCCTAACGGCTTCGATCAGCACTTTGAGTTTGAGATTCGGGAGAACGAGAGATTCGCTTTCGAATCCGACGCAGCAGGAGGGGATATCGAACCTGCCTTCGCGTATCTCGCGTCCCATTTCATCGACGGAGAATCTCCTGGAGACGCGATCGGTTAGCTCGGCGGAGGAGGAGAGGTTCTGGCAGGCGGTTAGAAGGACGGAAGGTAAAGCGACTGCGTTTTGGAGGAGATTGTAGAACTTCCCGTGGGAGTATTGTTTGAGGACTATGGATTCGAGCTCTGACTTCGCTAACGGCTCGGTAACGGTTTGGTTGGAGTTTAATGAAAGCGACGCCGTACTGAGGTTTCTCGAGGAAGGAGAGAAGAGGAAGGAGATTCGACGGTTGTAGAGAGAGGGATGAACTCTCGGATGAAGAACCATGGGAGTTTAGCGAAGTGTCGATGGAAACTGAGGGGAGAATAGTTTACCGGCGGGAAGTGTGGAGCTGCGGAGGTGGAGGAGAAGAGAGGGAGAAAGAGATTACTACTAATCTTTGGGCTTTGATGTCCGTTTTTAAATTTAATGGGCCGGTCCCTACATTTGGGCTTTGATGTCTGTTTGGGTTATCTTTCCTTTTCTTTTATCTATTTGAAATTACTACGTCTCAATGATGTTAATTTTCATAAAAATTAATTACATAATAAATTATTTTATCTATTTTTAATAAATAAATTTCAATTTTTCGTTCTTGTTATTATATTTTTATTTTTAATTAGTAACATTTATAAGTGAACTTGGAGTTCTCCTTTTATCTTCTAATAATTATGTTTCACTTGCAAGCTTTTCAGTCTGCAATATTAACTCGCATTTTTGAACACTCTCTCTTCTTAAGAAATATCGCTATGCTGTAAATGTGAACTACCCCAGCTCCATGTT
The DNA here is from genome assembly GCF_020379485.1 of Brassica napus. NCBI lineage: Eukaryota > Viridiplantae > Streptophyta > Magnoliopsida > Brassicales > Brassicaceae > Brassica > Brassica napus. Next base: position 18,994,072 of record NC_063443.1, read on the forward strand.
GGCTTACTTTTTGGGTTTCTTGATACTCTTCTGTTTCAGTGCATCTCCTTGATCCTCTGATTCCTTCTTATCAATAATTTTGATCACCTCCGAGATAGCTCCGTCATTTGGCTTGCCCTTCCCTCGTCAAATTTACAATACGGAAAAGCAGGTTAAACATATTGTTGTTGAAAACTTTAACTAAATCAAAACTTTGAAAATTAGTTTAAGTGTTAAATTTACAATATTAAAAATATATATTAAACATATACACAACATACCATAAAATTTTCTATGGACATAATGAAAAAGTTTGGTTTGTTTCAACATATTGAAATTTACTACTTATATTTTTTTCCAAAATGAAAATTAGTGCAAGTTTTAAATTTACAATACAAAAAAACATATTAAACACGTACACCTCTAACAGACCATAGAAATTCTATAGACAGGATGCAATAGTTTGGTTTTTTCAATGTATTGAAATTTATCACTTAGACTTTTCTTCAAAATGAAAGCTAGTATAAGTCTTAAATTTACAATAAGAAGAACATGTTAAACATATATACATCTCTAACGAACCATAGAAATAAAATTTTATGGACACGACTGTGCAAAAACTATATATATATATATATATATATATATATATATAATATCAAAATTTAAAGTCAAAAATAAAAAGTGAAAGAAGAAACCTGACCGGATCCGAAGTCGATCTTTGACACGAAACGAGATGCTTTCCTCGTATCAATCTTATGGATAAGGCTCGGAGAAGAAGGGATCCTCTCAGTAAAACATTCCACACAGCTTTGCTCACGAAGGTGCTCGTAAACCTCTCCATGATCGAGATAGCTCCGTCATTTTGGCTTGTCCCCACTCTGGTAGTAACCTCTGTGACTCTGTCACAGCCGGAACATCCTCCAGAAGAACACAGTAAATGCCATGAAACAAGTGATGCAACAGATAAGTTCCTCAAAACAAAATATTCTTTTTCAGAAAAAAACAGCTTTGGACGATCGAGAAGAAACAACAATTCTTATAAAGAAATTAAAGAGGGGGAAATTTTGATGTTTCAAGTGAAGTAAGAGTGAGGGTATTTATAGGAAAAGTGTTGAAGAAAACGGGGAAATGGATTCTGTCCGTTGTATTATTTTTTTTCAGTTAATGCTGCAAAAGAACATTAAGTTTTCTTACCGTTACACGGTCATATTTTTTTCGGGACTTGGTAATAATCTATCATGCATGCGACTTGTGAATGATAAGTGTATTTCCTTTTGTCAAATAAGAAAAGAAGAAAAATTGATCACAACGGTGAAAAAGTTACCTTACCATTTCAACGGTCGTATTTTCCTTTTGTGAACAAAACCATTTCAACGTTGAGACCTCAGGTACCGGAACGGTGTGAAGCAGAGTGGAGAAAGTTGATGGAGCAATGCTGGTCGTTTGATCCTCTGGAATAAAACCATTTTTCAATGAAAATAACAAAATATAAGATACTGGAACGTTCGATTTCGATGTTTCCTTCTTATGTGAGGCATATATGCATGGCATTTTCTTTAGTTGTTTTGTTGTGTTGATCTGACTGTTTTATTATATAAAATTTAACAAATTTCCCAAAAATGTGTTAGTATGACAAAAATAATAATAGTCTAGTATTGTGGTTATATGATTTTTTAAAGTGGAAAAGATATATGATGAATTTTTTTTAGCATCTCCAGAGACTGGCAGAGCTTTTCAGCTTAGTTAGCAGTCGAGATTCGCACAAAACACGGTAAATCTCACGACGTGTCTGAAAGAGATGCATGACTAGCACAAGAGCATGAGCAGCTCCCGCAATGATGAACAAACCGCCCAACTCACCGAAGGTGAAGCGGTTAGATCCGTCGTCGTCATCATCATTGTCGTTGGAATTTACATAGAATGAATCCATTTTTTGGAACCATCTTTTCTCCATGTCTTTCAACGTTCCCGATGTCCTTAGCTTCGCTATTTCTCGTGACACTTTAGGAGCCAACCCCGAACCTTTCTGGAACATCTACAAATAAATAATAAGCGCAGTTAAGCGTATACGTAAATAAGTAAAGAGATAATTAATATAAGAAAAGAAATGCACATACGAAGCCAAAGCCATTGGTAATAGCCTCTCTATCTGTCATTGCGAAAACGTCTGGATACTGTCCTAGAAGTATATTGAGATACGGTATTTCATCGACTACATGACTGAGAGTTCCATCTCGCAAAACCTGAGCGTAGACCTCAATCGCATTGACGGAGTTGCTAATCTTCATCATGGAAGGACCAAAACTCAGGGGATTATCTAATTGTATGCGAGAAATGGTCTTGGTTGATGTCAAGTTGGCGCTGTAACTTGCAGTTAATATCAACACAACAAACATCCAAACTATCACTAAGAATCTTGATGACATTTTTTGCAGCTTCTCTCCTGTCAAGAATGTGAGGCCCGTTACAAAAGGAGAACCATTATATCAATGTTTAAAAAATTGATAGGCGGTAATTAGACACTTTATAGGAAATTAGTGATTAGATGGATGCCTAAACCGATTTTTTTAATGCCTAGACGAACTTTAAAAAAAAATTTAAATCGTTAAAAAAAATTGTTTTGTTTCGATGCATCTGCCTAGACATCACCTATACCGATATTTAGAACACTGCATTCTATATATATGAGGTAATGAAGTGTCTATAAGAAACATACTTACTGTGAGCAAATACAATGGTAGAGAATCCAAACCATAGCATTGTACCAAGTTGTTGTTTCCAAGATCCCTGGAACTCCGGATTAACGGGCCGTTCAACCAACCAGACAACAATCCCAGTCAAGATGAAGAAAGCTCCACTTGCTAGCCACAAGAGTTTCTCAAAAGGGTCAAAGAAGGCCCAAATGCCATGTTTCTTCTTCTTCAGTGTCAGGGCACCTATACCAATGTCTGTGAAAGGCAATGTAAATTCAACATATGAAGATCTGTTGGAAGTGATTGTTAAATCACCAGCAGCTGCATCATATTTGTCTCTCTGTAAAACACAAACACATTCATTATCTGAAACATACATATACTATATGGTTTTATATTGGTGTTTTTTTGCATTTCTAACAAACCTGAGTAGAGAGTAGATAAGCGAGATTGTCATAGCTTCCATTATAAGGTATGAACTCCAGCTCGTACTTAAGAGGATCCATGCAAGTCTTGAAAATCTCCATGCATAATCCAGTGACAGTAACAACACCAGTTTCAGGATCAGGACTCACCCTCACTAGATTTGGGACCCTATTTACTGAGGGAACTAACACCCTGAGCAACTTCTTCTTTTCACCACTCTCTGCCAAGAAACGGTGCCTTGGGGAGACTTTGTTAGATCCACCAGGCCTCCATAATCCTATCCTTCTCTCTTTTCTCCCTACAATATTGGCGATTTCAAATGTCTCTTTGTTGATTTGGCTGTCACCATTGAATCTTCTACTATGTTTGATTAGCCTTACAAGATCCGACACATTCCAAGAGGCTTCATCAGCAGCACCACTACGTGTTGCTGCTTTAGCTCTTAGACTTCTCCTCTCTACTACATTTGCTAGAATGCAAGCGATATCGTGCACGAGACTCGCAATTCCTTTTGCCTCTGATGCCGTATCATGCGTCCATTGGATCAAGTGACTGTACTTGTTCAAACATAACGTATACGGCAAGAAAGGAGATATCACTACAAGTTTAGTTTTATCGCTAAGCGCCGCTAACAGCTTTGCTTCTTGTGATGATTGTCCACCAACAATGACTTCCACTCTTGCTTTCTTGACAAGATATCTAGCTGTTTCAGACAATAAATAACGAATATAACTGTAAACTAGTGTCCAAGTAATTCAACTACAGTAATAATAATATAAGACCACAATAACTAGTGGACAACAACACGGTCAATTTTAGCTTTTGGATAAAAAAAACCAAACTTAAGTATTAAACAAAAATTTTTAGTTTCACATTTTGACTGCTTCTGTTTTTTTTTTTATATTTATATATGTCATACATTTTCAGCCTGGTTTACTTATTTCATCAACTAAATTTTCAGTACAAACTTATAAACTAAGGATAATTAACAGAACAAAAAGTTTTAAAAGAGAACAGAAAGCAATAAAGAAAATGAAACTCACCGGCAGCAAGAGCAAGGAGAGGGTCTCCACGGGTGTCTCTTACTAAAATAGAGACTCTTGTTCGATAGACACTGTTTACACCATAGAAATCTGAAAGCGCTAAGGTAAAAGAGGTTTTGAGAATCTTGCCTTCTACGGAACCCAAGTCAACCACCAAACCAACCTTAACCTCTTCAAAAACACCATCGTTTGAATCAGTTACTCTTGATTTAGTAGTCGAAAAGAGGAGAGTAAACATTAAAAGAGAAATCAGAATCTTCATATTGTTTTGTATAGCTGCAAAAACCCCTTCGCATTGATATTATAACAAATGGTGTTTCTAGCTTATAATATATCTTCATATGTGCAATATGGGTCAATGGACTAATACATAGAACGTATTGGAAAAGAAATTTGAATGTGGTCGTAATCATTTGACATCAGTATTACACGGTATCACAAAGTCAATTTTAAATTTGTCTCTGGTGATGAATAATTAGCTAAGTCGTTTGAAGACCATAAAATTTGCAGAAAAATTGTTCGTGATGTTCCATAGAATAATTCTATTAACTATTCAAAGTTTCTTCATATTCTACCCACATGTCAATGTCAAAGTCAATGAGTGCTGTTCTTCTAATTTTATGGAGCAAATTCTTACGAAGTAAGAAACACGTTGTTAAATATACATTTAGGTCCATTAGAGCATGATTAATCCAAGCTCTAATTTAAGATTTTTAATTCATAATTTCACATTTTTTTGATATTTTCCGGTTAAAAACCAACTCTTATATTTTTTATTTAATAGAAACAGGTTTTAGACGAAGCTAAGAACCTCACGGTTTTAGACGAAGCTAAGAACCTCACCGTAAAAACCCGGATTAATCATGGTTGTACCTGATCTCTTTATAAACTTCTTCAAGATAGAATAATTATACAGAAGAAAACACTATTTATTTTGTATGATAACTAAATAAAAAGCGATATGTATTTTACTTCTTCTTCAAAGCTAAAGTAAAAATAAAAATAAACACGACTATTCACTTTTCTTTTTTGGAGGAATTTACATATTCCAATTTCACAAATGAATTTAAGTGAAATTTTCAAACAATAATCAATGCAAACATACACAACATGCACCTTACTTGTGGTTTATAGTTGTACTATTTACAAAGCACTAAAACACTCCAAGATCTTTGCTGAACAAGAATCTCTTCACTCGGATCAAATCAGTCTAAGCATCTATTACACTACAAGAATCTTGTAAACCGGAATCTTTAACCGGAACCGAGCCCTTATGTTCTTCTTCTTCATCATCATCATCATCATTATCATCTTCATGTTCTGAGACAGAGCTATTATCCATCTCCCTCTCAGGTATATCTATCTGTACACTCTCCGGCAGCTCACCGCTCTGGTTCCCCACAGGCATCCCCAAGTTCTCTCTTCTAACAACGTTTAAAACAAAACCGTTACTCGTTCTCTCAGGCTGTAGAAGATCACCTTCACTAACTGTTATACTCGAACTGTTGCTACTTTCCCTCTTGTCAGATTCGCTCTCGGATTGAGCCGCCAAGGATCTCGATCTCGGACTAAAACTCGGACTAACCGGGCCAGGAACCGCTGGAGAGTTAGGGCTGCTAGTAAACCCTCTTGTCAACGCAATGTCCACGTCAAGACCATGGACAAAGTCAGTGAACCTATTAGCAGAAGCCGTTCTCATCAACGGTCCACCAGTCCTAGTCCAAGAACTCATCTCCACGCTCTCCGTTTCGCTGTCGCTTAGGTTCCTCCCCGCGTGGAGATTATTATTGTTACTGTCAGTAACGAGGTCGTCCAGTGAGCCAGTTGAGTTCTCTCTAGCGATGACGTTCCAAGACGGGATTCTTCTAGAAGCATTGAATCTTGTCGTTGAAGCTAATCCGTGATGAGACGAGGAAGCTGTGGAGGCTCTCTCTGCGCTTCTCTTGAGCCTCCGCATGTGGTTGAGAATGGCTACGCACTCGTCAAGCGCAAGCTCGATCCCGCAGTTTGCTTTGATGGCTGAGAGCTTCTCCCAAGTGCATCTCCTTCCTTGGTTAGCTGCCTTTTGTAGCTCCACGTGTGTAGGGTTCTGTATGATCTTAGAGTACTGCACAAGACACACAACACAGTAAGAATCTAGCAAGTCCAAACTCTCTGATTCTAACCAAAGTAAGCTCAACATGGATCAGAACCTGAGCAAGAGTAGCAGGCATCACAACTGTTACATCACCTTCCCACTCCTGAGCAAATAGCTTAGCGAGTCCACCGAGTGGAAAGCCAAGCTCTAGTACTTGGTTGCATCTATGTTTCACCTCCATCTCCACTAGATGCGCAAGCTAAAAAGGTAAAAAGACAAGTAGAGCGGTTATAACAAAAGAGACCGGAACATAACTGAGTTGAGTATTAGGCATAAGCATGGAAGTTCAATTTTCGGTTGTGTTCGGTTCTGGTTCAGATATTTTGGTTTTCGATTTTTTTTTTTTTTCTAGAGATTTAGGAAACGTTCATTTATTTGCAAAATTCGAATATTTTGGTTTCCGTCTTTTTTTTTATTTCTAGAGATTTAGGAATCGTTCACTTATTTACAAAAAATTCTGTTCGGTTTTGGTTCAAGTATTTTGGTTTCCGGTTTTTTTATTCTAGAAATTAAGGAACCGGTCAGTTATTTACAAAATTTGGATCAGTTATTTACAAAATTTGGTTCGGTTTCGGTTCTGATTATTATGATTTAGGAACCGGTTAATATCCAAAAATAATATGAGTCCAAGTCGGTTTCGGTTCTGTTTTTGGATAACTTCGGATAATATGGATAAACAAAATTAGGAACCGGTCAAATAATTCAGATTTTTCAGGTTAAATATTAGGTAATTTAGGTTGTTTGGATAAAAATGTTGGAAATTTCATATAATTTTTAATATTTAGGTTAAAAGAATATTTGGATAGTTTTTAAAAAGACTTGAGCTAACTATATACACATACCTTAGCAGCGAATCTACCACCATAAGCTCTAACTATATCCTTCAAACGCAGCAACGGAGCAATGTGAGGATTAGCCTGGCTCACAATAAAATGATTAACATTAAACAGCTCCTTAAGCTGCATCATCGGCAAATCAACCTCCAAACTCCCATCTCTCCACCTCCTCGTAGACGACTTATCCCCACCTTCCTCCGGTTCCAAATTAAAAGGCGGATGATACGGCACTATCTCCCCACTCCTATCTTTAGCCATCAGCTCCTGAGCTTCAAACAAACCAGGGAAAGCGCAAGAAGCAGTCACCGCGCTCCATATCACCACGTGAGGAGAAGTGAGATAGTTAAGACACCGAGGCGGCTCGTGCTTCCTCGGTGAGCAAACCGTTATCCCGAGTATCCTCCCCGTCAGATCATAAGCCTCTTGGAACGTGAGGTTGCACGTGAGGTTCCTAAGCATGCACTGCAGCTGTCTAATGTCGTGCAACGCTCCTTGCGTCATGACGCGTTTCACGATCGTGAAGACGCTTCCTAGCTGGTCAAAGAACTGGAGAGAGTGTAACGAGTTCTCGAAGAAGCTCTGCAGTTCTGGCCAGGATCTTGACGCCACGACGGAGCAGATTATTGAGCCGACGCTAGAGCCGGCGATGATCCGAGGTAAAAGCTTATGCTCGACAAGAGTCCTGACAACACCGACATGAAACGCGCCGAGAGAGGCCCCGCCACTTAGTAGCAAAGCAGTCCTACCAAAGGCGTGACGCGTCTCGTGCATGAAAGAAAGCTTCTCATCTAAAGAAAGGTCTTCTAAGGACTCAGAGTTGTTGCATACCATTCTCAGCTGAGTAGAGACTTCGTCTATATACTCTTTGATATGTCTAGGAACTTGGAGTCTCCCTTTGTGCAGCTCAGGGTTACACATGTTCCCGAGGTTCCTCACGAGATCAGCTCTCATACAGAACATAATGTCTCTCAGAGAGCCTTCTTGACGTCGATGACGAAGCTCCATTAGCTTGTTCTTAACCAACTCTTCATCGTAAAGATCGGATTCGTTCATCTTCGGAGTCTCTTTATCCAACATCTTAGCGGCGTGAGCCCATTCCTCGTAAGTCAACGCCGCGCGCATCATGTTCCTCCAGAACTTTCTACGGTAGGCCATCTCGGCCTTGGCCTTCACGTTGGTGTAGCGTTTCAGGACGAAGGCGATGATCGTGACGACGGCGAGGATCCCCTGGGGGTTCCGGGGGTGGAACCAGGAGACAAAGGGGGAGACGGCGAGCTTGAGTGTGAGGAACCAGTGGAGGAGGAAGCGGAAGAGGTCGCGGCGGAGCTGGAGCATTGATTTGCAGAAGAGGACTCGGAAGGCGATGGTTCGGCCGAGGATGGAGGTTGGTCCGATTGAGAAGGGATCGACATTGGCCTCGTTGCTTATATCCATTGGAGGTTATGTGTGTGTGTGTTTAACTATAAAGACAATAAAGACAGAGACTTTGAGTATCAGAGAAACAGAGTTTGTGCAGAGAAACAGAGGTTTGTGATCTATTCTTAGAATCTGAAACCAAGTTAGCATTTTTTTTGTTTGTTTCCTCAAATTTCACTATAACAGAATCTACGACGAGCTAACAAAAACTGCAATCAAGCAAAGGAAATTGATTTTATAATGAAAGTATGATCCTTTTTGCGTGTAGAACAGAGAAACAGAGTTTGTGTAGAGAAACAGAGTTTGTGATTTATACTTAGAATCTGAGACCAAGTCAGCATTTTTTTTTCTTTGTTTCATCAAATTCACTATCAGAGAAACTATGACGAGCTTCCTAAGATTGAAACCAAGCACAGAAATTGATTTTAATAAGGAAAGTATGATCCTTTTTTGCAATTAGAACCTGGAACAAGAGGTTCAAATCGAGATTTCGTCAAGATCATGAGCTCGGGAGAGGATAATCAAAAGCCCAGGAATCAAAAGAGAAACTTGAATCGAGAAAACCCAGAAAAAATAAGGAAATTTTACCTGAGCGTGGGACTTGGAAGGTCAGAGAAGCAAAGAAGAAACGTGAAGCAGAGAACTTTTTACTTGGGAGAGAGAGACGTGAATAAATCATAATAAATTGTGGAATTTAAAAATAATAAAAAAGGAAGGAGATTGCATTGGGAATCGCGACGAGATAAGAGAGGGCGATGATAATGGGTGACGCGGACGCTAGACTCGGCCGATCACGACGGCTTCTTTTTTTTCTTTTCTGCACTTTTTTGGATAAACGTGAGAGAGAAGAGAGAACAGACAAGCAAAAAAGTCGTTGGATAAGATTTTACGCAACTCGCCACGTGGAGTGTGAAACCTCAAGGCGTTTTCGTTTGAATAGGTTAAACAACGTGTTGTTGTTCTAAGGAAAATGACAGATTGTTTTATCTGAAGGCCGAGTACCTTTTTTTCCCTTCTCCATACGCTGCGTTTAGACCAAATATTGACATCGAGACATATGTATTATGTATGCATGGGGATATTTGGCAGCAAGCAAACGCTAATTTACCATAACAATATGCAAGTTATTTTATCGGAATCGAATACTGTTCTCTCTGCGCAATCACGTAGTGTAAATCAATATGTAAACATCTTTTCATATAGAGTGCTACCTATAGAACAAAGAGTAACAAAAAAAAGAATTAAGAAGAATATACTTATGAAAAACTGTGCCGGAATTTTACTTTTTCAAAACTTGGAAAAACAAAGTTTTGTAAATGTAAAAGCAGCGAGAGTCATAAACCTGCATGCATCCAATTATATTCTCTTGTTATGAACTTTTCTTCGAATTTTGTGTTACATTAGTATACAAGAAGAAAAATTAAAAAAAAAAAAGAACTTATAAATACATTCTACAGAAGCTGAAGAGCCCTAGATATCTAGTTAATCAAACACGAATCATGGCGCTTTGTATCAACAACGTGAGGTTCCTTCTTGTTATTGCTACAATGCTCGTGATTGTGATCGCTTCCGTAGCCGGAGAAGCTTTCCCGGATGATTACCAGGTGAAGCAAGATTCAGCAAAAAGAGCTACGGTTTGGGAAGATGTTTTTAAGGATGACTATGGTGATTGGAGCCCGACTCCAATAGTTCGAAGAGGTAATCCAAAACCTATTCTTCGAGATATTACACGGCCACCACCTTAATCGATGGCCTAAGGGATATATAACCAATTTCGAGATTATTGATTGCTTTGTTAACGATCAACTCTCGATTATTGTTCGGAATAGTTAATGGGATTTCTTGATACGCTGTGGTGTTTTACGTTTTCATGTTGTCTTTCTAAGCATCTATATATGATATATTTTACCAAAAAATCTATATATGATATACTCCCTCTGTTTCATAATAGATGAAGTTTTAGTACTTTGCACACATATTAAGAAATTATTATTTTAAAACAAAAGATCATTGAAATATAATTTAAAACTAATTTATTTAATTATAAACACAATTAGTTAAAATTTGATTGGCTACACAATTTTTGAGAAAGTTAAAGTTACATAGATATGTAAAAACATCATCTATTGTGAAACAAAAATAATTACCTAAAACATCATCTATATTGAAACGGAGGGAGTACTATTTAACAACTTCGATATAATTAATCAGATTGTGTGGTTGTGCATGCTTTCTTTTTATGTCTGCTTTGAAATGATGATAAAAGAAAATATTACCACATATCCAGCTTTAGCATTAATCGTCTCTTAACTTAGTGTTTCTTCTCATTTCCAACTGATTAATCCTTTCGATTTGTATCAATAGATACTTAAAATTTTTATCAATGTCGATGTCATGCATATGGACAAATTGTATAATCAACACGAGAGAAAGATTCAATTTGTAATAGTTTGATGTTATTTACTTTTCACCATGTTCAGAATAGTTAATCTGTAAAAAAACTTAACATAACTTTCATATGTATTATGAACATGCAATATGTTCTTTTTAAAATAAAAATATGAACATGTTCCAATATAAAGAACTGGAATATACAACAAGAAAAACTAACTTGTAGAATATATATTGCTATTGTATGCTAAAGCAACATGCATGTTATAAACCAAAAAGCATCAGAGTGTGAGTATTTAATTAAAGCATGGAGGTTATTAAATCTATGAAATATTATGCTTTTTGTAATAAACGTGCAAGTTAAACGTCACTTAATTAGTTGTTAGTAAAATTATAAGAGTATATTGAGTATGATTCATAACATGTCGAAATAGGTTATGTTATTTTTTACTCTTCCGCGGTTGATAGTGTCGTGAATTTATCATAATGAAAGGTAGAAACAATCGGCCGATCAAAGCGGTGATCTCGGCGGAGAGATTTTGAAGTCACATCACATGGTATAGGTGTCATGAAACACATGTTTCACAGGGTCCCACATTTACGCGTTCTTGTTTATTTATTTTTATATTCGTTAGATCTCACTACGTTTATGGACCTGGTTGAGCAACAAGACCTGGTTACTTTGAGGTCGGAATCTAGAGCCTTTGGAACTTTGGAAGATTATTTTAAAGTGAAACACGGCAGACTAGAGTATAACACAATACATTTCAGTGATTATGAAATTCGTTACTATTTACTGTATGTATCCTCTCAAGTGTTCAGTAATTTCATGTATACTTTTAGTCAACTACGTGTTTTTCTGTCACACAATATCGCTTAATTGAAATATGAATAATTATGGAACGAACAACCACATTCATTGTCCAATTAATACTCTGCATCAATTATTTCTCTCTATAAGCAACATAATAACGAAGACAGACAGATATTTTGTGCATCGTGTTGTTTTTTTTCCTATTTCATTAATGTTTTCTTTTTCAGTTTATTTAGTCAATGAAACCTCTTTATATCCAACACAAATAAACTGATGTGCAATCCCTTAATTAAGTCCCAGATGTTTATAACTAAGTAATTGACAAATAAACTCTTCAAATGTTACAAAATAAATTTATTTCTATAATTAATTATTAACAAATTGTTTTATACTGAATAATTTATACGTTTTCATATAAACTAGTTATGCAATTTAGTAAAAATAATTTAAGTTTCAAAAAAAAAGAAAAAAAAACATTTTGTACTACTATAAAAGAGTTTGACTTCGTCGCTTATGTAATTTACTCTCCGTCCGTCGCGTAAGAAAGCGAAATAATAAAATTTATCAACAACACCAGAAGAAGATGAAGACGGTGGAATAATAAAATTCAACTCTCATCAATCATCATCTCCCAAGAGTGTTCAAACACGAATGAAACCAAATATTGTTTTTTTTTTTAAGTTATGATCTTTGATGAACAGAGAGAATCACACCAATGTCAATTGCGTAAATTCTGATCATCTAAAAAAAAACAGAGATTTGCGCTGAAAGAATCAATAAAGGTCGAGACTTTAGACGACGACAAGAGAGAATGTCGAACCCGATGCTGTCGGAGAAATGGGAGAGCTCAAGTAAAACCACCAGAAGAGAGCTCAAAAGGAGAGAGAGGAAGACTTGGAAGAAACCCATCAGGATTTCTAAATTGCCCAGTTTCACTTCCGATCAGATTCCGGTCATCTTCTCCGGCTACACCGCCGAGTCTGAAGACTCCTCTTCCTCCGACATGTCTGATGATTCAATCTCTTACTCCACTAAATCATCTGAGGTTGACCAGGCAAGTCAAACACCTGTTCTGTTTTAATCTCTGTTCTTGTCGGAATCTAAGATCTGTAAAGTTGAATACTTTTTTATTTATTTTAGGTTGAGGAAAGTTCAAAATCTGTGAGGAGGATGAAGAGTGTTAAGGTTCTTAGGAGACAGTCAACGAGGAAAGGAGGAGGACTGATGAAGATGAGATCTATGAAGCGTGTGACTTCACATTCGAGACATACCCTGATGAAGAAGAAGAATCTTGATTTGATTTCAAGGGAGGAGTTAGGAGGGCTGTTAGAGCCTCATTACTTGAGACCAACGAGCTCCTCAGCTTCAAAGAACGTGGAGAACGTTCAGAAGAATCTCCAAGCGGCTAGGTTGAAGAGGATGACGAGTTTGAGATACAAAGGGCTGCTCAAAGCTACTTGCTCTTCGGCTATGAAAGGTTCTCCTTCTTCTAAGAAGAGTGATGATGTGTGCAATTATAGGTATTGTTCTCTGCACGGTCGGCCTCATAGCCACGGTGGGGATGATGAGAGCGGTGTTGTTCATGTTCCGTCTTTGAAGCGGTTTGTGTCGATGAGGAGGAAGTTTGTGAAGAGGCAGAAGAGCGTGAACCGGCGTTTGGTGCTTTTGAAGCGGAGTTTGAGTAGGAAGAGAGGGTCTGCTGATCAAGAATCAGAGCAGGTGGCTGATGGTGATGATAATGCAGATGGAGAGACCGGTCAAGAGGTTATTGAAGAAGAGGTTTCTAGCTGGGAGAACTGTGGAAGTGATTCAGAATCGAACAGAAGATCTACTGAGACGGTGATGGTAGATGTTGATGATAATGGGGATGGAGGAATGGATTCAGTGGAGACTCTTGCATCAGCTGGAAGAGAATGTGTTATTCAGGAAACTATACCGGAAGTTATGGATGATTCAGATGGTAGAGTTGACAAAGATATGAAGGTGAAGAGTGAAGAAACTGTGGGAGATAATGAGGAAGTTTGCAGGGATGGTTCTTCTGGTGAACTGAGAGAAGAAGATGGAAAGAAAACTGGAAATATATGGAATGGTGAAGAATCTAAACCGGAGATAATGGATGATTCAGATGGAAGAAGTGACAAATATTCTAAGGAATCTAACATGACAGGTCTTGATTATTATAATGGAGAGATTGAGGGAACTAAAAGTGTGGAAGATGATGATGATGAAGATGAAAAGAATACAGAAGATGTATGGAACGATACCGTTACTCTTGTTAAGCAAGCGTTTGATGAGATACTTGCTGAAATCACCGATGATGATGACTCGTCTGATGATGCTTTAGAGGGTGAATTGGCGAATGAATATGATGATGTTGCAGATGATTCAAGTGCTATTGAAGGGAGGGACACACATTTGACTGTAATTGTTTCTACTTCTCATATGGAAGAAGGATCTGATCATAATAAGAGAGGTGCCAAGAAGTGGAGTTTCTTGAAAAGAGTAATCCTTCTCAAGAGGTTTCTCAAGTTGCTGGATCGAAAAGAGAGGCGCAAGCGTACTGATGCTGAAGAGAATGAAACAATCATGAGGTTGAGAAGAGAGTTGGTTGGAGAGAGGAAGAATGCAGAGGAATGGATGCTTGATCATGCTCTTAGGCAAGTCATTAAGACTCTTGCTCCACCTCAGAGAAGGAAAGTGAAACATCTTGTCAAAGCTTTTGAATCTTTGATTCCTATGAATGGTAGCTCTAGAGGTCATGGTGGTCTTGGAAGCTCTGGAAGAGAAGAGAAGGAAACAGTGAACTCGCATACGATCTTGAGAGACACTGATGACACTACTGAACTACCAGAAGTTTTATCAGGAAAGGATCTTGAAGAAACAAACTTAACTAGAGAAGTAAAGGATCTTGAAGAAAAAAAGTTAACTAGAGAAGTTTCATCATCTCTTTCTCTTGGTATGAAATCTGATGAAGATGTGGAAACAATAGAAGATTCAAGTTCAAGTCATCAACCTGCTGTGGAGGAAGTATTAGATGAGTTGGCTTCAGGTTCATCTATAGAAGAAAAAGAAGAGAAGACAGGAGATTCAACTATAGAAGAAAAAGAAGAGAAGACAGGAGATTCTGAGAAGAAAACTCTTTCTACATGGAGGAACCTTATACAGAAGCACATGGTTTCAGGAGACAATGAAGAGAGAAAGCTTGATGAAGCTGAGAAAGAAGATTACAGGTGGTCCTATGGAAGTAATCAGGTGACAGGTACTGAAGATCATGGTGATGCTGCTGCTGCAACTATTAAATCGTTTCAGCAAGCATTTGAAATGATCCTCTCTGAGATCCCTGACGATGAAGAGATTGTTTCGGAATCATCTAAGGAGAAAGAAGAAGATCATGGAGAGACTAAAAGAAGAAGCTGGAACAGCGTGAGAAAGGTGATACTCTTGAAAAGATTTGTGAAAAGCTTGGAGAAAGTACATGTTTTCAATCCGAGGAAGCTGCGGAATCTACCTGTTGTTGATTCTAAACTGGAGGAGGCAGAGAATTTATTACTAAGAAGACATCGATCAACAATTGAGGAGGGAATAAGAACAGATGGAGAGGAATGGATGCTGGATTACGCTATGAGACAAGCTTTATCTAGATTGGCTCCTGTAGAGAGAAAGAAAGTAGAACTCCTTGTGCAGGCCTTTGATACAGTTCTTGATGGCCATGACACTCTTAAACAAACCAAGAGCACTGACACAACTGTCAAAGAAAGAACAAAGACAGTAGAGGAAGATAGTGAAGTCAGCAAAGATGAGCAGAGGATCAAAAATGTCTTTTCAAGATTCCAAGTACATCAAAAGGACTTGAAACAAGAAGAGGAGGTTGATGATACTCCCAAGAACAACGTTGAAGCTGGCACAGACGGAACAGTGAGAGCGGATAAAGACGAGCAGAAGATTGCAAATGTCTTCTCAAAGTTTCAGGTGCATCAAAAGGACTTGAAAGGAGAAGAGGAAGTTGATTCTACTCCAAGGAGATCCAGCAGTTTGCTTCCTCCTATAGGAAACGTTAAACAGCGAATCGTCGTTGAGAAAGAGAAAGATTCAAGAATGTGGAAGCTCATCTACAAACACATGGTAACAGAGAAAGAAGAAGAAACTAGTTCAGTTGATGGTGAATGTGATGACGAAACTGCTAATCTTCAGATTGATGCTAGAAGAAGCGGAACAGTTACACTTGTTAGAGAAGCACTTGAGAAGATTCTCTCTGAGATCCCAGACAACTCCTCTGATGACCAGTCCATAGACAGTGCTACTGATCAAGAACTAATGGAAAGAAACTCTCAAGTAAGTGAAGAGTCTTCGATGACCTCAAAACGAAAGAAAGGATGGAACAATGTGAAGAAAGTCATTCTACTAAAGAGATTCGTCAGCGATTTAGGAAGACTCAGCCCCAAGACGCCTCGGTTCTTGCCTTGGGAGCCTGATCCTGAAACCGAAAAGATACGTCTGAGGCATCAGGAAGTTGGAGGGAAGAGAAACTCAGAGGAGTGGATGCTTGATTATGCTCTGAGACAAGCCATATCGACTTTACCACCGTCTCAGAGAAGAAAAGTCTCTCTTCTCGCACAAGCTTTCGATACTATAAGCTTTTCTTCGACTCCAGGCTCGGCAGCAACGTCAAGGAACATCTCTCGTCAGTCCAGCCTTTCCTCTATGACGGTCCATAATGAAAACGAAGGTAACGCTGAGATTCTAAGAGGTAAACTGAGAAAACTACAAGAGGATCTCAAAGAGACTACCAAAGTCGATGGTGATTTGGATGAGAAACAAGAGTGTTCGAGCTTGTGGAGGTTGTTATGCAAACAGATGGAAGATAACGAGAGAAACCAAACATTGCCAAAAGAAGAACAAGAGTCGGAGGAAGACACAAGTGTGGATGGTGAGAAGATGGAAGATTACAAAACCGAAGCAGTGGAGCTGTTAGGAGAAGTCATAGACGGAATCTCTCTTGAAGAGAGTCAAAAGAGTGGAACTTCACAGGCCTCACAAGTGAAGATTAACAGATGGAGCAGCGTCAAAAAGGCGATGCAGCTGAGGAAATTCGTCAAAGCGTTAGAGAATGTGAGGAAGTTCAACCCAAGAGAGCCTCGGTTCTTGCCGTTGGAGCCTGGAGTTGAAGCGGAAAGAGTGAACCTTAGGCATCAAGAAACTCGAAACAAGAGAAACGGGGACGAGTGGATGGTCGATAACTCGCTTCAAGAAGTTGTTTCCAAGCTAACTCCAGCTCGGAGAGATAAAGTTAAGTTGTTGGTTCAAGCTTTTGAGTCACTTTCGGCTACAGGGAACTGAGGCAAACGATATGTATTGTTGTTACACATCGTTTCCAATTCATTAAGGTAAAACAAAGTCTCATAACACTATAATCTTTACTTGTTTTTTTCTACATTTTTGATAATTTCTAGATAAATTTACAGCTAAGGACCATGAAGAACAAGATGGACAAGACTAAAAGACTTATTAATTGTCCTTGCAATGATCTCTACTCTCTTTTTTGTTCTTTGCAATGACAATTCATTATGTTGACATTACATGTAATGTGTGTACAAAAGGTATTATATTGTTATTATTCAAAGGAGTTGAATTACAAAGTTTCTCCAAAAGAATTTATGATTACGGGTAATTTTTGATGTGATGAATAATTGTTTCTATATATATGAAGTAAGCACTAACCTTGGTGATGATTGAGTTTGGAAGATAGGTTTAGCTGGCTTTGTACTTGTATTATTGAAATAGTTAGGGACATGTTTGGTGGTGATGCTAATTTTGGTGAAGATCGAATTTGGAAGATAGGTTTAGTTGGCTTGTACTTTTATTATTGAGATACCTAGGGAGTTTGCTTTTGTAAAAAAAAAATATATATAATTCAAAACCACTTTTCACTATAATTTTTAATAAACTTAAAAAACTTTTTTGAAAAGAGATTTTATATTACTTTGTTGATGATGAAAACTTGTGTTCTTTCAAACTCAATCCATTATGTTGACAATACATGTAATGTGTGTAGAAAAAGGTAATTATACTGTTACTATTCAAGGGGTTGAAGTACAAAGTTCTCCAAATTTTTTATATATATCTACAGTGTTAAAAACAAATTTATAGTTGAACAAAAAAAAACAAATTTATAAATTCACATTCAGTCAACCAGCAACAACGTATTATTTTGCGGCAATTCTGTCTCCAGAATCGTCTCTGCTTATCTTGGACCAAGTACTTTTTGCCATATATCTTTCAAGATTAACATTAGTTCAATGTCAAAAAAATGATCTTTCCAAAGGCTAATTTGACAGATGTATCCCCCACAACATCCGTATTATTTTTGCAGCTTCAGTATACAAACAGCTACATAAGCAATTACTCATTAATTAATCAGGCTTATGTATCATTTATTGGTTTATGATTATGAATATTTTTTGATGTGATTAAATGATGCATTCATAACTAAAATTTATTGTTTTTAATGGAGTATTATTTACTGTATGAAAAATTGGGAAATCAATCTATTAAAATCTAATTTTTTTTTTTTAAATTACCGATTTATATTCGTTTTATCCTTTTTTCGTTAATATGGAAAAGAATACACCGTCTGCTTTTTTTACGCGTTATGGAGTCGTTTGGGTTAAGAAGGTAAAATCTAAAGAGCTATAAATAGGGATCTTCAGTAACACTTGAGCTGAATCAACACTAAACAAGTGCATTAGAAAAATCACACATGTCTCTCTCTACCTCCGTTGTTGTTGCACTTGCACGTGTATTGTCCTCTTCCACCGCCGTGAAACGCAAACGCGAAGACGAGATCCCTCGAGATAAACCCATGCCTATGGCTATGCATAAAGAAAACGACGAGCAACCGCCTCCTCCATCTTGGGAGGTTCTAAACGCTATTAGTTATTACATGGAACCTGAGACTCTCGCCGTCGCCTCTTGCGTCTCGACCACGTGGCTAAAGTGTTTCTCCTCGGAGAATCTATGGAAGTCCATCATGACCGCGCGGTCCTCACAACGCTCTTGTCCATACGAGATTGCCTTGGAACACACGGAAGGGGGCATCGTCTCGTACAAACGCCTCGTCTCAGCCGTTGAAAGAGACGCTAAACGTAGACGCAAAGGTCAGCTCGAGGAAGACGTCAAGATATCACTCTCTGATCTCAGCTTCATCATCCACGTGTCAACTAAAACAAAGAAAGCGTCGGTTTACAAAAAGGGTAAAGATCTAGTGTTTGATCCTAACGACAAGTTTCAGATTGAAGTCGACGTAAGCAAGGCTGGTATCACTGCGGGGGAGGATGAGGTAAGAATGACGTGGCAGATTATGTACAAGGAGAAGTTCTTCACGGTGGCAGATACTGTAAGATCGTTGGACACGAAGTATGGGTGGTTCGTTGATAAGCTGGAGTATAAAGATAACCGTAAGCTGGTAGGCGACGTTAAGACGACTTTTAAGGAGAATGTTCTTGAGAAGATTGGATTTGCGATAGTAGATTCGGATGGTTGGGGATCTCTGTTAGTTGACGGGTTTTTGAGGTATTTTCAGCGATTCTTGTTGGAATAATAATAGTCTCGATGGAGTAGATCAGTACAAGACTCAAGTAGATGGTTTAGCAAAGTTATTTTAATGTTGTTGTAGTTCCCTCTTTTGCTATGTACTCTATAACTAAGTGAAGTTCGATAAGCTATATACTTACCTCTTGCTTGAAAGAAAACTATATATAATATAAAACAAAGATGTTAGTATTCATTAATCTCGATTTGTTATGGTGTGAGAAAGTCATCGACTCCATAATTAAGAGTTAACTGTTTCTAGTAAGAATGGTGACTGCCGTTGCTGAAAGTGATCTAATCCATTCGTTTATCCAAAGCAAAAACTTTAAGAATATTACAGTTCCAAGAAATATATGTCCTGACACACACACACACACAAAGATAGAATATAGTACTATCCTAATTTGTTTTGTAAGAATACGTCATCAAAACTAGACGCTGTTCGAAGGACACATGTAATATAGCAGCTACGGAGACGCCACATCACACGGCGTGTCTTCTTATCCAACAAAAAAGAGTTTTTATTTCTGCTTTTCCCAAAAATAAAGAAGGAAGAACAGAACCAAGAGAGAATATTATTTGCTCTTCTTCTGTGTATTGTTTTACAGGGTAAGTGATCTTGACACTCTCATGCCCAGCTTGTTTTTGTTTTATGATTTATGTTTCTCTTCAAAATTATAAATCTCCTGTTGCAATCTTGATTTCTTAGATTAGGGTTTATTAGTAGATTGGTACACGATTTGTGTTTTTCTTCTTCTGCTCTTAATATTCTTTTCTGTGTGTTGTCATACGTAAACTTCCTAAACCCTTACTTGAATCCTCGTGCCAGTTCCCAGATTTTCAGACAGTTGAACCACATGAATCAAATTGACTCGGATGTCTCTAATGGTACGAAACCCCATCTACTTCTTTTACTCATTTCTTTGTGAAGTATTTGATGTAATACCTAGCGGAAGGAATAAAAAGACTTGTTATGATTTATGATAAAAAAAATTCTTACATGTTAGTGTCTGATCGCTCTTAACTGTCTGGCTTAAGATTACTTGACGTTGCATTCTTGTTACATTACTCTGTATACTTGCCCTGTAACAAGTCCCTAGTTAGCTTGTGTGTCAGGCTATTCATTAAGTCATGATTTATGGCGTAGCCTCTGATTATACATTAACACATCATATATTTGTTTGTAAACTACTAACAAATTA
This sequence comes from Brassica napus, assembly GCF_020379485.1. Classification (NCBI taxonomy): domain Eukaryota; kingdom Viridiplantae; phylum Streptophyta; class Magnoliopsida; order Brassicales; family Brassicaceae; genus Brassica; species Brassica napus. The sequence goes on from NC_063443.1 coordinate 19,014,599, forward strand.
CTAGTTCATGCATGTTCCGGACTAATCAGTTATGTTGGGATATTTAGAGGTAGAAACAGGAAAATAAAAAGACAGACTAATCATTCCGAGATAGGTGCAGGTAAAGGAAAAGAGCCGAGGGTAATATCTCCGGGAGGATCCAAGACCGAAGAGAGGCAAAGTCAGAGTGTTACTAATCAGATTGACATGTGTCAAGATGGTAAAGAGCAACCTCATGGAGAAGTGAACATGGAAGCTTCCATATCAGCAGAAGATGTGATAAGAGCTGGAGGGTTTGGTGCTAAAGACGACATTGGAAGCTTCCTTCCCGTGGCAAGTGATTCGACTGACTTTGAGGAATCACTCCGCTCTGCACGTGACTACGAAGAAGCTCAACCGGAAGTTCAAAGACCTGGTCTTGGCTGGCCTAAAGAGTAAAATATTTGCCTCATAGGCTTCTGGTTTAGTTCTTGTTCGGTTGATTGTTATGTGTGATGATGGCAAAGTTGGACTGTTTCAAAGTATAGAACTCACTGGTCGTTGCTCTGCTTTTGCCAAAACGTTTTCAAGGATCTTTTTACATTGTTGTTCTGATTAGGGTCAAATACACTTTTGTCGTAAATAAAAATCTCGGCCACAAATTATATGTTACAAATTGGACGAACTGTGGAAACCACTTTATTTATATATGAAGTGGTCAATATTGTTTATAATAATTATAGATCATAATGTGACAATAACATTGAGACCATTATCTGCTGATGAGTGGGAAGAACTAAACACCAATGAACGAGAGAAAGAAAATGGAATCATATTCAATAAGTGGCTCAAGTTGAGAACACTTCACAAATTGCTTCTTTAGGTCATATGTCAATCCAAATGTCTCGTGTTTCCAACTTCTGTGAACAAAACCTTGCATTTCTTTATATATATGAATTTAATGCTTTTATAAAAAAATATTAAAATATTATTTGATCCATTTCAAAGTGGCTAATCATAGCCTAGCACTCAGCTACTTGGATATTATTTGATGGCCATCGTATTGGTAGCTACTGTATACTATTAATTTTTTCTGTCGCATTCGATTTGCTAATTTGGAAGCTGGTAACGTGTTCAAGTTGGTGAAAGTGGAAGACTTAAAAAAATTAAATTTTTACTTATCAGTTATCATAGATAGATAATCTCAATAAAACTGATCAAAGAAATCAAACAACCGATTTGACCACCCATTTAAAAGCATAAAGATTCGTTAAGATGAATGACAAAAAACACACTAAGCTATTAGTGTATTGGTTAACTTCAAAATGATATAAAATATTGGGATTATACAGACACAAAAATAAAAAACAATAAGAGTACTTTTCAAGAAAGTAACCAATTCTAATATTCTAAGATTGAACTTTCTAATTACTCAATAAGATAATAGATTCATGAATATTTCTGGAAAATATATATCTTTGACGCATGCATGCACTATTTATCATGCGTCATCTGTGACGTGTTATCCAGGAACTTGTAGTAATTTCTTCAAAGTTTATCTACAATCTTTTTGAAAACGTTAAAATAACTCTCAAAAGGCTTTTAGAATATGAATTTTAGAACAACGATGACTTGAATGTTGCTTACAAATTTTTCACGTGTGATTAGCAGCATTGACGCGTAAATATTTTCGTTCATGATACTTTTAGAAAAGCTGTATTGTTAATGAATCAAGAAAGACAAAGGAACCTAATTTTCCGTTAAATAATATTTTGATGTTAAAAAAAGAATAAAATAACATCCCAACTTGTCTCTTGAGGTCACCAATATCGAATATTATACCCCTATTTATATCTACACATCATAGACTTTCACTCTCTTATCACAAAACAGAGAAGCTAATGCTTTCTATATGAGGAAAGAGAGAAACAAAGGAACAGTCTTCATTGTTATGTTCTTAGCTCTAATGGTGGACGACATCTTTCACACGATTCGCCCAAGTAAGTTCTCATATATACGCCTGTCAGAATTTTTTTTTTCCTGTACTATATTTTGGGGTTAAGATTCTTGGTAGTTTGGAGTTTCTTCTGATCCAATAGTGTTTCAGGTACAATTTCCTCAAGCTACCCTGAAGTATACCAGAGAAATTATTTGGAGGAATATTCAGGAGACTCTCTGTTTCTCTCCAAAGGTTCGAGAAGATGACAAACAACGAAGGCATAGGAGTATAAATTTCCTAATTTATCCCGATCATCACCCTCCAAGCGTTTTGTGTAATATACTAGAACTGAAAACCATAAACATGTTGTAGATTCTGAACTCCCATCATTAAAACATCCAGAAAATTTTAGTATATAGTTAACTATAACATGCATCATTTAGAGTGACACACTCTCTCAAAAACGTTTAGAACAAACCATCAACACGAATAATCCTTAACTTCTACACATACGCTCACTATATAGTTAATAAACCGAAAACTATGTTGATTCACTCCTCGCAAAAAATATTTATCAACAGAGTCTCTCTGATTGATTCAGAAGGTTTCAGTCCACCCCCAACCATTGGAATGCTGCTGAAACCCACCTCTGCTTCTCCCTCTCCCATTTCTCCATCGACAATCATCCACCTGCTCTCCTTCACGTGGCACTGCTCCTCTCTTTCTCCACTCTCTTCCCTGATGATGATGATCATTACCGTTCCAGTTCCCAACCTTCTTGTAGTTGAAGCTGTTCCTGTTCTTATACTCCCAAGTTTCTCTTCTGAAGCTGTTATTGTTCTCGTCCTCATGACCCCAACCTACAGGTTCCTCCTTTCTCCCCCAAGAATCCTGATTCCATCCATCACAACCCTGATCATCCCAACCGACATTCTTCTCTTTAACCCCCTCAGCGTCTCCCCATCCTGTTCCCCAACCTTGTCCACTATACTGTCCAGACGAAAACAAAGCATCAAGAATCACCACACGCTCTTCTCCTTCTCCTTCTCCCTCTCTCGTTCTCGGGTCTGGACCACCACGTTCAAGGTCAAGAACCAGCTCATTGTCAACTTGAGCGTCCCAGTCAACATCGTCAATGTAGACATCAGGATCAGGCAAAGGCAAGTCGCAAGAAACTCCATTTATCTCTGCCCAGTAATGAGACTTAGCCTTGTTGAACGCGTCTTCGCCAGCTGAATCATCCCATTGGACCACTCTCTCGTATAGATGCATAAACCGCTTCGCTTCTAGAACTTTTGACCATGGTACTGAACCAACCTTAGCGCAGAAGTCCTTCTCCCAAGCAGGAACAGACTGTTTGCAGTTAGCTGCAAGAAAACACACAAGAAACAGAGAGTTAACAACAACTCTGTTCTCAAATCATTCTTTAAAAAAAAAAATAGTCTTTTTTTTAAAAGCTAATCAAAGTTTGACCATTTTAACTGTTGATAAACTACTGTTTATACATTGTATGAATCTTGTTCACACAAAGGACCAAACTTTATAAACCTAACAGAGATGAAGTCAATTATGGTGTGAGATTCTCTAATTTCACTCAAAATTGATAAAACAAACACAAACCCTAATCAAGACAACAGTACAACCCTAATCGAGAAAATCTGAAGAGATTAATCACTAATCCGCGAAATTAAAGATGACTTAAAGGTGAGAAAGAACAGAGAAAGAGAGAAAACAGAGCATACCAAGAGGCGGCTTTGGTGATTGAGTCATCGTCATCCCTCGTTGTTGATGATGATGATTATTATAATTGTTATTATTGTTGTTGCTGTTTCTGGGCTTTTGTCTTCTCCAATTGCTCATTATGACCCGACAAAGATCGAATTTTTAAGAAAGAATGAATCGACAAAGAAGAGAGAAAGGTGTATTTTTTCTTTTCTTTTTGTTCTGAGTTTTTTACCGAAGAGGAAACAGAGAGATTGTATAAGAAGAGAGGAGAGGGTCGAGTGATCTCAATATGAAAGAAGATCAAAACCTTCAGACTTATCAAAGCAATTTCCTTTCTTGTTTTTTTTTTGAATTTTCAGGTGATTTATTCTTTTTTCTTTAATGTTTATGAGATTTCCTTTTCGTCGGAATAATAAAAGACTTTCCTTTTCTGAAACGGAATCTTCATTCATTTTTCTTCATTCTAGTTGCTTCTATTTATAAAAAAATTATTAATAACGAAATACTTGTATACAATTGATAATTATTTATCAGTGTTTCAAAAAAAAAAGGTAATCATATTATTGATTTGTATAAAGGCTCGTGGCCTTAAATTAACTAAATTCCAATTAACATAAATATATATATAGTATATATATATAGTATATATATATATATATTAAATGCCACAGTTATCTCTTTTCTTGTTGAGATTGATCAAATTAATTTGTGTCTAATTGTTTATAATTTGATAATTTCCTTTTTTGGTCAACTTAATTTGATAATTTCTAAAACCTTGGAAAAGACTAAAATTAAATCGTAGAAAAAGGAAACCGAGTAAAAAAAGTTGTTGGGTGGATCGGATGTTAGAGTCGGTTTGACCATTAAGTAAATGCAAATACAGGTAGAATTATAGTTTACAAAAAAAAATATAGGTAGAATTTGAATAGAGTTGTTTATGCTGAGAGACACGTTGTGTCTTTTGTTCACTCTTAAAGACACTTTGTAGTTACAACACACAAAGTTGGGACAGGTGTCTTTGTTGCTGACCAAAAAGCCCTTGGCTTATAAACCAGCATGAATGGGAAGAGCATATTCTCTTTAAGGAACCAAACCAGATCACAAATCTCGTTGGAATAAATGAAACAAGGGAAAAAGTAAAAGCAGTTGTCTGGGTTTGAGTGTTACTATCCTGCCCGTCAGATCATTTTTTTAAAAACGATCTAATGGCTCAGAAAAGCCTTATTGTTTTCGCTTGTAATTAATAGCTACCGTAAGAAATGCGTCTTCTTCGACAATTCTTTGCTCTGGGTTTGAGATTAGGTGGGTGAAGTGTCATGGATGACATGGTTGTGGTTGTAGATGTTTTGGTTTGCTTAAGCTTTGTTTTGCGTGGACGACATGGTTATGGTTGTGGTAGGTATGTTCAGTCTAGTCGTTTGAATGTAAGGGCTACTTTGAGGCCAAGATTAGGATGGACGTGGTTAGCATAACAGTATTGTGGGTTGTGTTTTGTTGTGGACCTGCTTGTTTAGGGTGTGTATGTCGTGAAAGTGTTGTTATGGTTAAGTGGGTGTGGTTAGTGTGTCAGGTTTAGTGGTCTGATTGTGGTGCAAAACGGGTGTTGTGGTTCATTATGGATGACATGTTGGTGGTTGGCATGTGGTAAACAAGAACCTTTAGTGGACTGTGTTATGACTTAGTTATGAAGGTGGTGTAGTGGTTGTGGTCAGTTTCAATTTTGTAGTAGATGAATAATTCAATTTTAGGGTGTGGTTGTGGTCTGGGTTTGAGATTAGGTGGGTGAAGTGTCATGGATGACAGGGTTGTGGTTGTAGATGTTTTGGTTTGCTTAAGCTTTGTTTTGCGTGGACGACATAATTATGGTTGTGGTAGGTATGTTCAGTCTAGTCGTTTGAATGTAGGGGCTAATTTGAGGCCAGGGTTAGGATGGACGTGGTTAACATAACAATATTGTGGGTTGTGTTTTGTTGTGGACCTGCTTGTTTAGGGTGTGTATGTCGTGAAAGTGTTGTTGTGGTTAAGTGGGTGTGGTTAGTGTGAAGCTTTTCTGGGCTGAGAAACGTAAAAATCTCAAGAATTTCTGAGACGATGATATGGTGACACAGAGATGCAAATCTGGAGAGGAGATACAGGAAATCAAAGAGACAAGGGTTTGGGGAGGTTTGATTTGGACCAGAACGCTAAAGAACTTCTGGGGCGACAAGCGGAAGGTGAGACGATGATATGGTGAAACAGAGAGGGGGATTCGGAGAGGAGAATCAGAAAATCGAAGAGAGAAGGGTTGGGGGAGGTCTGATTTGAGTTTAATTTCAGATCATCTTTCTGGATCGAGGAGAAGACACTAGAGCATGAGGTTAGGGTTCATCAGGGGTTGAAGAAGATAAATCAAAAATGTGAAAAGAGAAAAAGTAAGAGAAGTCGTAGGTTGTAAAAAGTACAAAAAAAAAGGAAGCAAGATGTTTTTGGTTAACTAGATTGGTCTAGTTGGGTTGGGTGGGTTTTACAAACTAAGTAAATTTGTCTCTAGTTGAGGGTTATATTAGTAAAAAGAGCATGAGAAAGTGTGCTATAGCACAATGTGCCTTTGAGTGAAATTGATAACACAAAATGTGTCTCTGAGGGTAAAAATTTCATTTGAATAAGCTACCTAAGAGTCTTTTTTTTGCCTCTGATTTTTATATTTTTTTTATATCTCATTCGATCCTTTGTTTTATTTCAAATTAATGAAATTTATCTTCTTTTTTATTGGACAAATTATTTGAAAACAGAAAAGGAAAACTAAAAGAAAAGGAAACTCTAACAAAATCATACTCAAAAAGGAAATAAGTATCTCTCTCTAGTCTTTCCTCTGTAGTCTCCTATAAATACAGCACACATCAACACCAAAACTCTCATCCTTCTCAAACAATGTCGACAGCAACAACCAAAGCATTATCGCTTCTTGTTCTTCTCTTCTTCGTGTCCTTTGTTCACGCAACAGACCCATGTCTGATCAGCTCCATCTACCAGTTCGGAGACTCCATAGCCGACACCGGGAACCTAATCCGCAACGGTCCTACCGGAGCCAAATCTCACGCCGCTAGCTTCCCTTACGGTCAAACATACTTCCAACAAGCTACCGGTCGTTGCTCAAACGGTCAGCTTATGATAGATTACTTGGCACGCAGGCTTCAACTCCCTCTCCTAAACCCTTACCTCAACGTAAACCCCACGCAACCGTCTTCTTTCAGTAACGGAGTTAACTTCGCCGTCGCCGGAAGCACAGCCTTAAACAGCTCTTTCTTCACCTCAAGGAACCTCCACGTACCGGCGACGAACACACCTCTCTCCACTCAGCTCTCTTGGTTCAAGTCTCATCTACGTTCCACGTGTCACAGCCCATCTTGTTTGAAGCAGTCTCTTGTCATGATGGGTGAGATAGGAGGAAACGACTACAACTACGGTTTCTTCCAAGGCAAGTCAACGGAAGAGATCAGAAGCTACATACCCCACGTGGTCGGAGCCATCGCAGCCGCGGCTAGAGAAGTGATCCGAGCCGGTGCGGTTAACGTGGTCGTACCGGGAAACTTCCCCGTCGGATGTTTCCCGATTTACTTGACGTCTTTCCCCGTGAACGATCCAAAAGCTTACGACGATAAAGGATGCTTGATTCGTCTTAACGAGTTCGCCATGGACCACAACAACCAACTCCAAGAAGCTATAAGTTCTTTGCAAAAGGAGTTTCCCGGTGTGGTTATCGTCTACGGAGATTACTACAACGCGTTTCAGTATGTTCTGCGCGGTTCTGTGGGATTCGACAAGAGTGTAGCTTTGAAGTCGTGTTGTGGGATCGGTGGAGGTTACAACTACGATGGAAAGAGACAGTGTGGAGCTGTGGGAGTGCCGGTTTGTCAGAATCCAGACAAGTTTATAAGCTGGGACGGAGTGCACTTGACTCAGAAGGCGTATAGGTTCATGTCTAAGTTCTTGAACTACAAGATTCTTCCGCAGATCAAGTGTGGTGGAGCTTAACCAAGCAAGAGTGTTTCCTTCTAGTTTGATAGTTTGTATTTTCCTTTCAGTTGATTAATTAATGCGATGATAACAACATGTAATTTTTTTTTCAATGTGTATAAAGTATAAACTACTTGCAAATTAATGTTCTTGCAAATACAGTAAAAATTCTATAAATTAGCAAACACGTTAAATTATTAAATTCATTCGGTTCGAATTGAGCTGGTTCAAAATATAACACAAATCAATAAAATAATAAGATAATAAGTTTTTTAAAAATATATGTAAATATATAGTTTCACTAAAATTATCAATCAAAAATATATATAAGGTTTATCTAAGTACAACAAAACATTATATTATTTGTTTTATAATTACAATGAAATTCATCTCTATTTTTTCGTAACACTTCAAAATATTTTGATAATATTTAGTTAATTATATCTAAATCTAAATTTAAATTCTATGACACATATTTCGTACCAAATCCTATAACAAAAACGATATAAAAATAGAATTTTTCAAATTTAATTAATATATATACAATATACTATACAAAATATATTCTAAAATAGAAAAATATTTTTTTTTGTAAATTAATATAATTTCATAAACTAAATATTGTTAATTTATAGAGATTTTACTGTATAAACACAGCTAACCTAACCGGGATGTTAAAAAAACAAAGCTACGTAACCTAACCGAATGGGTCACTCACTGCACAATTTGGGTTTAGTATTTATTCTCTTCTCTCCAAAATGAGCTAAACCGAAACGGAATCAAGCCTCACTAAATCCCGGTTAAAGCGAAAGCTGAATCCGGTTCAAACAGCGCGTTTGTTTGGGTTTTGGATCCGGATTCGGATCCGGGTCTGGATGCGAGTCCAGGTCCTTTTATACATGTTGACATCATGTCACTGCAAAGGTAGTTGTTGCGTCTTACAAAGCTCTCTTCTCCGCACTACGTCTTCCTCAGGTCTCTCTCTCTCTCTCACACTCTTCGTAATCCTTTGTTAATAATATTCAAATCCTAACTTCGGCATTAGGCTTTTCGACGATCTCACTCTGGGTAAACGAAAAAAAAAAGATTCTTTTGTGTAAAGTTGCATGCCGATTGTTAGATTCTCTTTCGCGATTCGTAGATTCTTAGTGGGTGATTGAAGAAATTAGGGTTTTGTTTGTTCTTGTTATCTCTAGCGTTTGTGAAATTGATTTAGGGTTTTCTCTGCACCTTATGAATCTCTAATGTTCCTTTTTTTATTTTGATCTTTTTGTTTATTGTTTGATCGCATTGGTTTGGTTTGGTTTGGTTTGGTTTGGTTTGGTTTGGTTCTCTTTACTAATTATCAAAGAAACAGTTTTTTTTTTGTTCTGCAATGTCTTGTTCTGTCAGGGCGAAAACAAGATTAGGGATGGAGTCTAATCTAAGCGTTCACGAGGTTCTCAACACGTTCGACACTCTCTCTGAGATCCTCCTCTTGCTACCACCTGAGGAGACATACAAGCTGATCCTCGTCTCAAAGCGCTGGCTCCAGATCATCTCCAGCCCTTTCTTCCGCCACGCCTACCTCGCCAGATGGAAACCGAACTTCCACCTCATCGGCTTCTTCATCTCCAACACCTCCTACGTCGGCAAGAAGCACGTGGAGCGTGTCCGCCGCCCTCGCTCCGAGTCCTCCATGCCTCTGCTCTCCACCAGCAGTTTAGGCGACGAGGTGGAGACCTCTGGTGCTTTGAAGAAGCTCGGTTACTACATTGACTCTTCGAACGGTGTGCTTCTCTGCGGGAGGCATCCGAAAGCTTACTACTTGTGGGATCCGGTTACGAGGAAGCAGCATAAGATCCCGCGGCATAGGGTTCATTTCGAGGAGGTTTGTATGTCTTTGATCACTGAGGATTGTCCTGTTGAGGGGTTTAGCTACAAGGTGGTGCGTGGGGAGTGTGTTTCTTATGCGGCGCAGAGTAGTAAGGTGAGAGTGGAGATTTATTCTTCTAAGACCACCACGTGGAGCTACTCTGAGCTCGCTTGCAATGAGGCGGTGTCTCTCACTCCCTGGACTGCAGGGAGAGTGATTAAAGGTGTGGTTTATTGGTACGCCACTGGAGGTAAAGTTGCCATCTACGACACAGAAGATGAGGAGAAAAGGATCGATGTGATAAAGCTTCCGAAGACGTTTAACTACGATGAGCAGGTTCTGGGAGAATCCTCTGATGGGTGTTTGCAGTACGGATGGAGTAATAAGTCTGTGATGGAGATTTGGGAGCTGGAGAAGGTTGGCGAGGTTCTTGAGTGGAGCATTCAGTTTAAGGTGAATTTCAAGGCCATGTGGAGGTTGAACCCGGTGGAGTCTGCGAGGTTCAGCACTAGGACTAAAGAGACGCAACTGCTTGCGTTCTTTAACCAGAACTCTGACTCGGTTTTCATCAGATGCGACTCGCACATCTGCGTGTTTGACGTAAAGACTCAGAGGGTTGAAGAAGTTCAGTACCAAGGACGAGGGTCTTCGTTCGTTTGGGATTACTGCAAAGTCTTGCCTTACTTTCAGCTATCGTGGCCTTGTTGTTCTTCTTCTCTCTTGGAAGAAGGAAACATCTGAAGATCGACACTGTGATGTCTCTTTCCGCAGTAGGTAGCTTTATGATAATAATAATCAGTTAGTGTGTAGGCCTCTAATATCATTTTGGTGTTATGGCCAGTGGATTATATGGGATTTAATGTTTTTTGTTTGACCATTGATGAACCTCTGATGGGCTATTGAACTACTGTTTAGCTATTGAAAGATTGTGCTTTTTGTAATGATGATCAAGTTTTTGCGTTTGCGTTTTTCATTGATTTGGTTTGTGGAAAGATTCCGATCTATTATGAATTACATATAAAACAAGTTTAATCAAACAAATCCTAAATCAGTTTGAACTTTGAATTTACAGTCTATATCACTTGTACATTGGCTCTTTAAGTGTTTGGTTGATTGAAATGATTATAATCACCCATCTAGAATGTCCCACATCATCTTATAAACTCTAGCAACTTTATCCAATTAGTTAATGTACTAATTTTGCCAAGCAACTAGATTGTGAGGGTATTCATAATTAATAAAATTTTCAGTTGTTTTGGTGAATAATCAAGTTTCAAATTCAGAATATATATAATACCAAAATAGTTTATATCATTTAGCACTGACTGAAATATATTTTTACATTAAAATAATATTCTTTTATTAACCAATAAAAGAGTAAATTGGTTAATAAAAGAGTATTCTCATGATATTTTTGGTTGTACAATTTACTTTTTTAGAATTTCTTATTAGTTGGCTATCCTCGATTTTATTTTCTAAAGATATCAATCTTTACTTTTATGAATTGAACAAAGTTTTCGAAAGGAATGAAGATTGGAGCTTTGCATGATTGTTAGCACAATTTAAGAATAAATGTTTTGACAAAGGTTGTATCTGAAACGTTAATAACTTCTTGGTAAAATTCACATCCAGCGAAAAGATTGAAAACTACAAATGGAATGAAGCTTTGGTTGCTTTGTTAAATCAGACGTTTTTGACTCACCCGAAGTCCAAATCGATGGCCGTTCCGGCGAAGAAGCAACATGGAAGGAGATGGTTCTCTTCTGTGCAACACGTAATTCCCGGTTTGGACCAGCTGTTGACACATGCTTAGCTTCCATTTGTAACATATTAGGCCATTGGGCTTTATAATATAAAGTTGACAAAAAAACAATTGGTTTAATTCAAAGAACCAACTAAAATTAATGAACCAGCAAAAAAACAGTGAACCGATGCGGACTGAATCGAGGTTTGTGACCCCCTATAAAAATCTGAAGATCACGCATGGGAGCTTCAGTTCCAAAATCTGCAGCACAAGTCCATGATGATGCGGTTGCTAACCAGCATAAAGTCGGAGATGTACTTCCACCATTTCACTACAAGCTTCCCAAAGATGGAAAAACTGGAATGTATTTTTTCTAGGACTTCAACACAGCACCCCTACACCCAAAATGTGATGTAGTCAACCTTGCAAAAAATCTGAAATCTGCTCTTCAAAATTGCAATCAAGAGTGCACTAAATTTGTACCGGCGGCTAGAGAGACTTACGGTGCTTCACCGCAGAGCAGTTTAGTAAGCTGACTTCTCAGAGATTCAGCGCCATCTCGTCAGTATAAGCCTCAGCAAGTGTGAGACTAATGGCTGTGAAGCTAAGTATGTTTTGTTTATAGTATTACTCTTTGTTTTGTAGGATCATTGTTCTTACAGATTTCTTTTTTTCTCAGGTACTGAAAAGAGTGATCAACCTAAAGCAATGATACCAATGTCCATATACATCTACGCAGCTTTGCATGAGCTGAAGCACAAGCAGAAGTCTCACATATATGTCATTTCAGAAGATCTCGATCTTGCATCAACAATTGCATGATTGGTGGACAGAGATCACACAGTGTGTTGCAGTGCCCCAATGTTCGGACTACATACTTTGCGAGCTCAGCATTGAAGCTTGGTATTGGTATAAAATGCAAGAAGGAAAAAAAACAATTGAGAAGTTAAAAAGAATATGTAGTTAGCTCTTTATCATGTTAAAGACATTTATTGGATATTTGTGGTAGCATCGATTTTTCAAAAGAAATCACACCTTTAACCACTCTCCCTGTGATGTCTTTATTGGATATTTGTGGTAGTAATTGATATTCATGTTAAAGACATTTCTTGGCCTTGTTGTTGTTCTTCTTTTTCTCTGTTGGAAGAATGAAACATTTGAAGATCGAAACTGTGATGTCTCTTTCCGCAGTAAGTAGCGTATGTTAATAATCAGTTAGTGTGTAGGCCTCTCTAATATCATTTTGGTGTTATGGCCATTGGATTATATGGGATTTTATGTTTTTTGTTTGACCATTGAACTACTGTTTAGCTATTGAAAGATCGTGCCTTTTGTAATGCCAACCAAGTTTTTGCGTTTGCGTTTTTCATTGACTTGGTTTGTGGAAAGATTCTGATCGATTATGAATTACATATAGAACAAGTTTAATCTAACAAATCCTAAATCAGTTTGAACTTCGAATTTATAGTCAACATCATGTGTACATTGGCTCTTAAGTTTCTGATTGATTCAAATGATTTCGGTCACTAAGTAGAGAGAGATAATATCATAAGCTGTGTTGATGGGTCACTAAATGATGATGACTAGGTAAGGTTGTGGAGAATGTCCACATTCTTTGAAATGGAATTACAAAAGCGTGCTTCTAATTTTGAAAGAATAAAGATAATATTTATAAATGCCATGTTGTGATCTAAGAAACAGATCATGCAATCTTAGGTACAGATAATCCTTTATGATCTCATTATTGGTTCATTGATTTTTAATTTTTTTCTTTTTTTTTGCTTGCAACCTTTTTCTTTCTTTAATTTGGAAAAAAATTAAGCTTCGCTTTGATGATGATGAGTCTTTCCTCCTGATTCTTTTTAGGAACGACCATCTTCCGAAATATTTTTTTGAAAGATATTTATTTGTATAGTATAGGTAAACTTCAAGTGAAAATACATTATGAAATTATATGACCATATTAATAAATACTAACATAGGATTAAACACAACATGATTTTTGTAAGTTTATAAGACATATTGCTTGAGATGATGATTTAACTGATTGATGACAATTTATCTGAACTGTAAGAACTTTTTTTAAGAGTTTATATGATATATTTACCTGATATGATAATTTATCTGAACTATATGAACTTTGTAGCTATTTTTTCTCATTAAATTGAATGCAAATAAATATTAATGGATTTTATTAATAAGGTGTTAAAAAGTGGTGGGACTGTATAACAACTCAAAAGGATTCTTAAACTCAAATGCATTATTTTTTTTATTTTTTTTGCATCAACATTATTTAAAAGCTAGTTGAACCTAGAGCTCACTCTATCTTCATATCACATATGAATCACATCACATGGCTCATCATTGTTTCAATGACGTGATAACTAAAGTTGTAATGATCTACTCAACAACGAGTTTTAGTCTTTATGGACCACCATCAGCTTTAATTATTTTTTCATCCGGTAACTAGATTTGTGATAAATTGAGCTAATTATTATGGAATTTTGTAAAGTAATAGATGAAATTCATTCCCACATGTTTTCTAAAGTAATAGATGTTCATACACTATAGATTATAAAAGAAGAAATGTTTCTTTAAGATATAACCTTAGCAGAAAAATTGAAGTTCAATTATCTGTTCTAGAATATTTTTCTCATAACTAAAACTGTCATTATTATTTTTCTTATAATGTCATTTTAGTAGATATAAACATTCATTTTGAAAAATAAACATCCTTTTCGAATTTTTCAAAAATTACCTCCAAGTACAAAGAAATTAAACCCAATAAAATAGTTCCTGATTTAAAGAAAAAACCTTCAAAGCTCAATATATTTATTTTGCTTTCTATCAATGATTAAACTGTACTATCACTCATTGTTGTCATTATTTTTCTTTTCTCTTGAAGCAAGAATATTTCACGAGATCCATTTTATATATGTTTCATGGCGATATCATAACAATAATTACATTAAAATATGATATGACCCAACTTTACATCTTTACATAATTTCTCAAGTTTTTGTAAGTATAGCTACGTTGACAAGCCACATGTTCTTTTATCACAAGCTAAAAGTGGCAATAGAGAAAGAATTCATGAAATGAATAGTTTATTTTGTAATGAAGGTGGACCAATTTCAAGTGATTGGTTATGAAGCCAAAAGAAAAAAAAGGAGAGTTTGAACAAGTCAGTAATCATAGATAGTGAAAGTGACAGTTGGAAAAGGAGACAAGAGAGGATCCTATATTTAGACATCAATTAGAACTCATCTCTTCACAATTGTCTGAATCTCCACATCATCACTTCTTTCCTCTCTTCTACAAAATTCGATTCAACAGATTGTGTTCACAGGTAAAAGGGAGATTATGTCTTTGTGTTTCTCTGCCACATCCTATTAGACAATGCATTGTTACATCATCGTTTACTGTGCTTATGTGAACCATATTTAGGTTTTGTTCTTGTAAAGAGTCTAATGATATTGAAACATATAATAAAATGAAACAATATATGGACACTCATTGTGATTCTCTTGGTGATCTGTTTCCAGGGAAGTTCATTGTAATGGCAAAGAGAAGGTCATGGTTTGGTTGGATAAAAAGATTATTCATCTGCGAGGCCAAAGCAAAATCAGAGAAGGTTTTGTTCCTATTCTCTTGTGATACCATTAGTTGTCTTATCCATGCTTCTGAATCTAAAATGGTTCTTTGTTGTTAAAAGCCAAGGAGATTGAGATGGGTGTTTAGAAGACTAAAGCTGAGACATCAGATTGCAACTCCGGCACAAGAGACAAGGACTTTGAACAAAGCAACAGAGGATCAGAGAAAGCACGCCATGAACGTAGCCATCGCCACGGCAGCAGCAGCCGAGGCGGCGGTTGCAGCCGCCAAGGCAGCTGCTGAGGTTGTCAGGATGGCGGAAAACGCCTTCACGTCACAACATTTTGTCAAGAAGAGTAGTGATCCTAATTTGGCAGCTATCAAGATTCAGAGTGCCTTCAGAGCTTATCTGGTTAGACACTCTACTTTGAGATTTTCAACATGACTCAGTCTGTTTTTTTTTAATATCGTCCCAACGGCCACTCGAACGGGGACCTTTAACACAATGACCATGATCCTTTCCAGTTGAGTTAATGACCTCGGGTCTCTTACAGTGTTTGATTTTATGTATTGGTTACAACAGGCGAGGAAAGCGTTGCGGGGACTGAAGGCACTTGTAAGGCTTCAAGCCATTGTCCGTGGCCGCGCTGTTAGAAGAAAGGTTTCTTCTAACAAAGCTTCAACATCAAGCCTCATCCAGAGGAAACACTTGTCTAAGAACAAAACTGAGATCAAAGAAGAACTTAAGATACCAAAACGTTCAATGTGTAACGGTCAGAATAGTTGGGACAGTAGCGCACTCACCAAGGAAGACATCAAAGCCATATGGTTAAGGAAGCAAGAAGGTGCGGTCAAGCGTGAGCGTATGTTAAAGTACTCCCGGTCTCATCGAGTAAGCTCTCACACTCTTGATATAACCGGTTAGTTTCGGTTTGGAGTCTTATCTATAGTTTTATTTGCAGGAGAGAAGGAGTCCTCACATGCTTCTGGAGTCATTGTACACAAAGGACATGGGGATGAGAAGCTGTCGGCTTGAACATTGGGGTGAATCCAAGTCTGAAATGGTTGTTGTCCCTACAAAAGTAAAGCTTAGAAGTTTGCAGAGACAAGACTCCGGTGACGGACAAGACTCTCCGTTCTCTTTTCCAAGGAGATCATTCAGCCGTCTTGAGCAGAGTCTATTGGAGGACGAGAGCTGGTTCCAAAGTGGGTTCCAGCCTTACATGAGCGTGACAGAGTCTGCAAAGGAGAAGTTTAGATCGCTGAGCACACCGAGGCAACGTGCAGCGGTCATGGAGTCTTGGTTAGATGAGAATAAGAAGGATGGAGATAAAGTATCTCTCTGGTCTTCCTTTGTCAGTGAAGAAAATAGTAAGATGAGCAGCTCTAAGAAGTCGTCTCTTGCCACAAACAAACATTTGTTGTTGAAATATTGAACATTCATGATACTTTCTCTTTTTCTTTTCTTTTGATGGGTCTCACATCTCATGCTCTTTATAGATTTATATTCTTTTGGGTTTGGGTCTGTGCTTATGTTCATTTATGTTCTTGAGGATTTGGAAGCATGTTGTTTTATCAGTGTGATTCTTTTGTTTAATTTTTGATTAAGAAATGAAACATGTTTTTGGCCAGCAGATCTTTCTTTAGGCAAAGGTTGAGCAAGAAATTGCAACATGCTTCTTTTTACAACTTACAAGTTGTAAATCTCTTAAATAATTCTTATAACTAGAAAATCCGATTCTTATTTGATAGTTTACTAATATTGTCTAGCATCATCATAATATATGTAATCATTACAAACACAATTGGTCTACCTACTTGGTTCAAGACCAAGACAAAACTAAAATCAGTAACTTTGATCTAAAAGAGAAAGAACAGAACAAGATGCAAAGAGAGAAAAAACAGCCTAAACTGGCTTAAGTTGATTTAATCCAAGAGCCAAATTCTTGTGAAGTTTGGTAGTGATCAACTAACCACCAAGCATACGTTTCTTTGTTTTAACCTCAATGGTCATACATGTTATCTAGGCAACACTTGAGAACTCCAGCTCGGCTACGACGTTTCTTCAATCCCCATCGCTTCAATACTCTCCAAACCGGTGATCTTTTCTCTTCTCCGACCACTAAGAGAGTAACTAGTTGTTCTTAAGCTACTTCTACAATCTTCTCTTCTCCGACCACAATCTTTTCTTTTCCTTCTAGTCTTCTTTTCTCTACATCTATCTGTTACTATATATAAACATAATCACATATTGGGGTTTTAAAACGCTGCAAACGCATTTTTAGCATATCAACTCACCCCGGGTGGCTTTGACTGGCAGAGTTTCTTTAAAGTATGGACGAGTTCGTCAGTCTTAACTTCACGTTTCCAGTTATTCTTGTCTTTATATCAAGTTCAACATTTTACTACATAGTACTAAGTGAATTTTTACCGAGGCTAGCTAGATCAGCAAACATGACATAAACAATTATTCAAAATGTTTTGATGATGAATTTAAATGTAAAAAGAGATATAACCTTTTCTATAGGGTTCGGGGAAGTATAAGAGGAAAAAATAGTCTTGACATAACAATGTGTATTTCAACCATTCAAGAGCACAAGTTGAAGCAAACACTTTATCCACCACCACCATCACTCTGGTCCCTTTAAATGGAACGTGAAACCGGTTTGAAACTGGATGTTATGACGGATCCGAACATGTCTTAAACTCAATTAAACTGATTTCTTGAGCGATCTAGCAATCTTTCTTCTACAAGTATTAAATTGTAACAACAATACATTGATCTTGGTTAATTATAATTAAGTGTAAAACAAAACAACAAAAGAATTACTACGACTTGCTAACCACTAAATAAATTCGTCAAATTTTGATAATAATCATTGACTCTTAACTACTTTTGACAAAAAAAAATTACTGCCAAAAAATTGAATTACATAAAGTGTACAAAACATATAAAAGTACGTAGACGCCAATATGCATCCAAGAACTCTGAGCATTCCTCAAAAATTACATGCATTATAATGACTGTATTTCTCTCTCTTTTTACTATATCTTGTAAAATCTAAGTGAAATTAGAATAACGTGAATCACAGTTCTGTTGAAATAACGAGTAACACAAACTATCCAAATTAAAAGCAAAATACGAAAAAGAAGAGATTGGTACCAAGGATAGATTAGAGAAGCGATGGTGATATAAGAGAAGCTGCAATGGTGAAAAACGTATTCTATTGGTCTATAGACAGTATGTAAGAGGCTAAGAGCCTGTACAGACGGAGGATATCTATCAGGGTGGCCTCGAAATCGATAACCTGAAAAATAAACAAAGAGAATTAAATGAAGTGAAATTTAGAGGCGGGAAAGATATATTTCAAGACTGATATATTACCAAAAACTATGATTAACGCAAAGGCCGAATATATATTGTTCTCTAGAATATCTTTGTAGCTCTGATCAAACGCTAGAACATCAGCTTCATCATCCGTTGACTGCTTTTGTCTTTAACACGTTTCCAAGAGAAAAACAGATCACAAAATGCATACATGCAAACATCACTCAGTTCGTCTTCGTTTGGTAATGTGGATAATCTTCCTTGGAATAGTGTCGACTCAGCCATTGTGGAGAGTATAGAAGTTTATTGTCAAATGTTTTGTGAATGAGTAGAAAACTACTCGTAGTGGTGTTATTTATAGAGAGAGACATCGACACAGAGCATTTTGAGCCGTTAGTGACAAGTAAAGTGGTCAAAACTAGGGTTTCACAATGTATGGTTCCAAGGCCGAATTACATTTAATTTAAGGGCTTTAATTAAACTACTTCCAGTTTCCAATGTTACATCGAAGCTTTTCAAGACGAGTTTTATTGGCTTCCCAAAATATGTTTCTCATTTTCTATAAAACGGCTATTTTGTACTAGTTAACAATGTAGGCGTGGAGAAAATTACTCTCGAACACACACACACATTGTTCATTATGAAAAGAAAATTAACACATAGTTATCTTTCACGATAATCCATTAACTACATGGGATAACTGGGGGAAAGGATGAATTACATACCTGATACCACAACAAAGAAACATTTTTGTTGAAAAGCTTTTAAAAGAAAACATTTTGATGAAGATGAAAAATTAATAAATCATTTTAACGATTTGGATCATTTGTTGATATTAGGTCAGAAATTCTTTATATTAGGCTATTAGCTAGTACTTTGTAAATTTGAAAAGTTAAAGAATGTAAGGTTAGTATTTGTTCATTTTTATTTGGTTTCAAGGCGAAACTTAATTTAATGAAAGTGTTAAATCACTTCCAACTTCTCAAGAGACGAGTTCGATTCTTTCCCAAGAGATTGTTTATTATAATATCTATTTAACGGCTACTTTGTAGTTAATAATGTAGGCGTGGAGAAAATTACTCTCGAACACAAACACACATTGTTCAAGAAAAAACATTTGGCTTTTCGTTCATATGAATGAAATGAAGTTAAAATAATGTAGGTTTGGTGTGTGCTTATGTTCATTTATATAAGTTCTCGAGGATTTGGAAGCATATGTTTTAACTTTTGATTAAGAAATGAGACATGTTTAGCCTCCAGATCTTTTCTATAGGAAAAGGTGGAGCAAGAATATCACAAGGACATCTCTTACAACTTTAAAAGAAGAACACTGATGACTATGATAATAACACTTATAGCTTCAGCTGTCTACTTAGGGCATGCGCATCAAGGGTTCAAAGGGAGAGGATCGCACGTTTTATGGAAAAAAAAAGTATTAAAATAAGTATAACTGAAGACTTCGGTTCGTCCCGCTTCTTCCGCGTGAACTTGGGTCGTGACTGTTCAGTGGATCCTACGCCACGTGGCGACCTGCTATTAATCACTTTATTTAATTTTTTTTTTAAATCAAGCAAAAAAAATTATAATAAATTAATTTCTTGAACTCCAATGAGCGGTTCGCCGCTGCGCATGGTGTAAGCTTGCAGGCAAACAAGGATTCTTTAAAACGGCGGCGTATTTCGAAATGAACAGAATCGACGGCTGATAAAAGGACACGTCATTAGAATTGGATAGAACGGAACCAATCAAAAGGTTTTGATTCTTTGCGGATAAAATTAAGAGCTTCTTCGATCACTTCACTTCACTACTGCTTATGGAGGCTCTGCAAATTTCGAGCCGTTTCTCGGTGAATAATAGAGCTCCGTGTACTCAGAATTTGACGGCGTGTCGATCAAGTAGAGCTACGTTTCGTTCTGCATTCACCGGAACCGCCAATTCAGCTTCTTCTCTCTCTTCCAAGAACACCTCCACGGTACTTGCTGCCTTCAAGCTCGTTTCTTTTTCTTTCGATTATTGTTTAATTAGCGTTGTTTGTTTGTTTGTTGAGTTAAGAGGGAGATATGGAGTTGGGTGAAATCGAAGACAGTTGGCAATGGAAGAAGTTACAGAAGGAGCCAAGTGAAGGCGGAGATGTTTGGTCAGTTGACTAGTGGACTTGAGGCTGCTTGGACCAAACTCAAAGGAGAAGGTTCGACCTTTTCTCTTTCTATGTAATTTTTTTGCTTAAGGAGTGAGAAGATTAGTGAGATAAAGCAGTTTGTTCTTAGTATATGTTTAAGAGAAAGACTATTATAAATAATAGATTAATAATAGGCTGCTACGGACACTCACCGCTAGTCTAGGATACACCGGATTATTCAAAATAATAATAATAATAGATTAACATGTGTAACGAGTAATGTATTAGAGAGAGATGTATGAAGTGAACAACATCATATTATAAAACTAGTTACGTTTATTTGAACATTGCAGAGGTCTTGACAAAGGAGAATATTGCTGAGCCAATGAGGGATATTAGAAGAGCTCTCCTTGAAGCAGATGTGAGTTGGTTGGTGCTTTGTTCTGTTTTTATATGTAGAGAAGTAATTTTTAGTCACTTGGCGGTTTTTGGTTAACAGGTGAGTCTCCCAGTTGTTAGAAGGTTTGTTCAGTCTGTTAGTGACCAAGCCGTTGGAATGGGTGTCATCCGAGGAGTCAAACCAGACCAGCAGTTGGTCAAGGTAATTACTAGCAATGAACCTGTTATCTTAAGCTTTCTCCGGATCTGTGATCCATTAGAGTTTTATTGCAGATTGTGCATGATGAGCTAGTGAAGTTGATGGGTGGAGAAGTATCTGAGCTTCAGTTTTCTAAGTCAGGTCCTACTGTTATATTGTTGGCTGGACTCCAAGGAGTTGGGAAGACAACCGTTTGTGCTAAACTCGCTTGTTACCTAAAGAAGCAGGTATGATTTTGATGGGATTGTTACTCTGTCTCTGTCAAATAATACTGACATTTATTATAATTGCATCATATTTTATAGGGAAAAACTTGCATGCTTATTGCTGGAGATGTGTACCGACCTGCTGCCATCGATCAACTTGTCATTTTAGGTGAACAGGTATTGAGATTTGAACTTTGAATCACCGTGTGCAGTGTGTATGAACATGTGATGATATTCAAATTCATAAACAAATGTTTTTTTTTGCTAATGCTTTCTTTGTGTCAGGTT
Source organism: Brassica napus (assembly GCF_020379485.1). NCBI lineage: Eukaryota > Viridiplantae > Streptophyta > Magnoliopsida > Brassicales > Brassicaceae > Brassica > Brassica napus. The sequence continues at coordinate 19,035,949 of NC_063443.1, forward strand.
AGTGTGCCGGTTTATACAGCAGGGACTGAAGTAAAGCCTGCAGATATAGCTAAGGAAGGTTTAAAAGAAGCTAAAAAGAACAATGTGGATGTAGTTATTATGGATACTGCAGGGAGACTTCAGGTAAATCTTTCTTTCTTTCTTTGTGGAGTTATCTGTATCACAATGCTCTTTAGTCATGAAATTGCCTGTTTGTGGCAGATAGATAAAGGGATGATGGATGAATTAAAAGACGTGAAGAAAGTTTTGAATCCCACAGAAGTGTTGCTAGTTGTTGATGCCATGACTGGACAAGAAGCTGCAGGTACTCTCACTTGTGCATGTATTAGTTTCTTGATTTCTAGGATCTGATGTATAAAAACCTATTTAACTTTTTGGTATTTTTTTCCCACAGCATTGGTGACGACGTTCAATGTAGAGATAGGAATCACAGGAGCCATATTGACAAAGCTAGACGGTGATTCAAGAGGTGGTGCTGCTTTGAGTGTCAAGGAGGTTTCATTCTTCTCCTTCCTTACTATACTTTTTTTTTACTGTAATATTATATATTGAGTGCACATTGCTTTACTAGGTATCTGGAAAACCGATAAAACTTGTAGGACGTGGAGAGAGAATGGAGGATCTTGAACCCTTCTATCCCAATAGAATGGCTGGTCGAGTTCTTGGAATGGGAGATGTGCTCTCGTTTGTGGAGAAGGCACAAGAAGTTGTAAGTTTTTGAGTAAAAACTACTACTAGGCAATCAAAACTCTCTTTCTTTCTTTCTTGCTGATGTGTTTTCATGTATAATAGATGCGTGAAGAAGATGCGGAAGATCTACAGAAGAAGATAATGAGTGCAAAGTTCGACTTCAACGACTTCCTAAAGCAGACTCGTGCTGTTGCGAAGATGGGGTCGATGACGCGTGTTCTTGGAATGATTCCTGGAATGGGGAAAGTGAGTCCAGCGCAGATCAGAGAAGCTGAGAAGAGTCTTGTCATCATGGAAGCAATGATTGAAGCCATGACACCTGGTTTTGTTCTCTTTCTTCCCATTCCATTTAAAAAAATAATAATGTCTTATTCTGGTTTGGTTGGGTTGGGCAGAGGAAAGGGAGAAGCCAGAGTTACTAGCAGAATCCCCAGAGAGAAGGAAAAGAGTTGCTAATGATTCAGGAAAAACAGAACAACAGGTACTCTCACTCAGAAGCTAGTTTCAGATCTCAGACAAGAAAATAAGATTCAATACTGTGTTTGGCTGTTGTTGTTGTACAGGTGAGCCAACTTGTAGCACAAATATTCCAAATGAGAGTGAAGATGAAGAACTTGATGGGAGCAATGGAAGGAGGATCCATCCCTGCATTGAGCTCGCTCGAGGACGCAATGAAAGCACAACAAAAGGTTTCTTCTTCTTGTTCACCTTTCACATTGTGAACAGAGTGTAATGAATTCTTGTGAATGAATGAATCTTTATCAGGCTCCACCTGGAACCGCAAGGAGGAAGAAGAAAAAGGCGGATTCAAGGAAGAAGTTTGTGGAGTCTGCCTCAAGCAATCCAGGTCCTCGTGGCCTTGGCAACTAGAACAAAGCTGTTTCAGTCTTTTGAGAACACTTAGTACAAACTCTAAAATGATTTTGTAATATTGAAACTTAAATTAATTTCAAATATCTAATGCATAAAAATATAATTCAAACCAATATGCAAAATGACATAAATTATTTAGTTTTGGATTTTACTAAAAAATATAAAAATGTTATTAAAATCATTTGAGAGGCCAGCCCCCTAGTAATCTTTGGGTTTCAAACTAATATTTTCAAAATCGGATCGAAAACGGAACCGAATATTATTTAGATCATGGTTTAATATAGTTCGACACTGAAATCCAATCCGATCACTTGATTGGTTCATGATCGAACCAGTTATTAGATCTAATCTAACTACATAATTGGTTCATAATTGAATATAATCTAACCACCGGGTCGGTCCGGTTTTAAAAATACTATTTCAAACCCATTACAACCCTCTATTGTTAACCGAATTAACCGAAATTCGAAGTAAACCATATCCCGGTTTAGTAAAATTGTCAACCCCAAACTGAAATCTAACGTTTATTTGATTTGGTTTAATTCTCTCTGTTTCAGAGTAGGAGAAAAAAAAAATGCCATCTCTCCTCCTCCGCCCAACGACGCCATGTTTCCTCCTTCCTCCTCCACCGCTACGCCACCGACGGAGCTCACCTCTCTTTCACAAACTCTCAATCCAACCATCTCCCACCTCCAGAAAATCCTCTGTTTCCCTTACTCGCGCCAACACAACCATCATCAGCTCTCTAAAACCCTTCGAAAACGTTAAACCCTATCTCCAATCCGAATCCAGAACCATCCTCGCCGGGTGGCTCTGCAGCTTCGTCTCCGTCGTCTCGCTCTCTCAGATCATCCCCAGGATCGGCTCCTTCACCTCCACCCTCAACGCCAACGCCGCGTCCCCCTTAAAGCTCAGAAACTCTGCTCTCGTCCTAGCCGCTCTGTTCCTCGCCAGAGTCGTCGCCGGCTATCTCCAGCAAGCGTATCTCTGGGAGGCTGCTCTCAGCTCCGTTTACAAGATCCGCGTCTTCGCGTACGGGAGAGTGCTGGAGAGGGAGCTGGAGTTCTTCGAAGGCGGGAGTGGGATCTCGTCGGGAGATATCGCGTATCGTATCACCGCCGAAGCTTCTGAAGTTTCCGACACTATCTATGCTCTTCTCAACGTGTGTAATAATAAATAAATAAAAAAATCATTGCTTTGCTAAAAAGTTCTTTTTTTTATTAACTGACTGTAAAACTGTTTATTGCAGACAGTTGTGCCCAGTGCTTTCCAGATATCTGCTATGGCTACACATATGGTTGTTGCTAGTCCTCTACTCACACTAGTCTCTGCAATGGTTAGTGAAAGTTATTGTCTTTTATTTTATTTTATTTTTGAATTACCAGTAGGTTCGGGCCGGAGCTATAATCCCCTGGTGTAATATTAGTTTCGTCCTAGCGGTCATTTGAAGCTATAGTATTGTAATATTAGTTTCGTCCTAGCTGTCATTCGAACTGGGGACTTTTGACACAATGGTCAGGATCATTTCCGGTTGAGCTAATGACCGCGGGTAAGTATTGTCTTTCTGAAGTTTCTTTGTTTTGATTTTCTTAGGTGATCCCATCGGTTGCGCTAGTCATAGCATTTCTTGGTGATAGGCTTCGCAAGATATCAAGAAAAGCTCAGATTGCCTCTGCTTCACTCTCCGCCTACTTAAATGAAGTATTAATCTCTCTGATTCCTCTCTTCTTCAACTTTGAGTTTTTTTTTAACTAAAGTGGATGCTTTTGTTAATCTACAGGTGCTTCCTGCGATTTTGTTTGTGAAGGCGAATAACGCAGAGGTTTCCGAGACTGTGAGGTTCCAGAGGTTTGCTAGTGCTGATCTATCTGAGCGTTTTAAGAAGAAGAAAATGAAGTCGCTTATCCCTCAGATTGTTCAAGTTATCTATCTCGGATCTTTGTCCGTGTTTTGTGTTGGAGCTGTGACGCTTGCAGGCTCTTCTTTAAGCTCCGGGGCGATTGTTTCCTTTATGACATCCTTAGCTTTCTTGATCGAGCCTGTCCAGGTATTACATATACATCTGCCTAAGGTTCTATTACTTTAAGGAGCTGTCTTATTGGGATTTTGAATCTAAAAGAATGATGCAGGATCTTGGAAAAGCTTATAATGAGTTGAAACAAGGAGAGCCAGCGATAGAACGTTTGTTTGATTTAGCCTCCTTAAAATCTAAGGTGATCGAGAGACCTGGAGCCATTCAACTTGAAAAGGTTGCAGGAGAGGTTGAGTTGCGCAGTGTTTCGTTTAAGTATGGAGAAGAGATGCTTCCTGTTTTAGATGGGTTGAGTCTTCATATCAAAGCAGGAGAGACTATAGCTCTTGTTGGTCCATCTGGTGGAGGGAAGACAACGCTGATTAAATTGCTTCTCCGCCTTTACGAACCTTCCTCTGGTACACACAACTCTTGTTTCTTTCACTTCGTGGTCACAATGTTTCACCAAAGTTTCTGTTTTCACTTTAATAGGCTCTATCTATATTGACAAAAAGGACATCAAGGATATCAAACTGGAGAGTTTGAGGCAGCATGTTGGTCTGGTTTCACAAGACATCGTAAGTTCCACTCTTTTGTTTTGTAATTCATCCCAGGGTTGTTTATAATGGTTTATTGTAGTAACTTGCTTATCTTTGTCTACTACATATACAAGACTCTGTTTACAGGGACAGTTGCTGAGAACATTGGGTACAGAGATCTCACTACAGGTATTGACATGAAGAGAGTTGAGCTTGCTGCCAAAACTGCAAATGCTGATGAGTTTATCAGAAACTTACCAGAGGGATACAACACAGGAATCGGTCCCAGAGGTTCAAGCTTAAGTGGAGGCCAGAGACAAAGGTTGGTCTGGAATAGTTATTAAAACTCAGGTGCTTATGGTGTTGTTGTTAACAATGGCAAATTGTGCAGACTAGCTATTGCAAGAGCGCTGTATCAGAACTCATCCATACTGATTTTGGATGAAGCGACATCAGCATTGGATAGTATGTCGGAGTTGCTAGTCAGACAAGCGCTTGAACGTGTAATGCAAGACCATACGGTAAACAAGAAGCATCCCAGCTCTCTTCTCTTCTAAACAAACATTTTAAGTGTGTTCCCATCTGATGTTTTGCATTTATTTACAGGTAATTGTGATAGCACATAGACTGGAGACAGTGATGATGGCGCAGAGGGTGTTCTTGTTGGAGAAGGGAAAGCTGAAGGAGTTGAGTCGCTCTTCTCTGTTAGGTGCTCACAAGGACTCGCTTTCATCAGCTGGATTTGTAATTTAAAAATCTATGGGGTATGATCAAGAGCAGGTAGAGAGATCAACTGTTGTGTATATAAAGAGAAGATACAACTTTCCTCTTTGTGTAAATCATTCCATTATTATATAAAAAATAGGATTGAACATATGATTTTGTTGAGCTAGAAGCCTACAGAGTTTTTGTATCTTTCCCCTAGTAATGCCTTTTGATGATACATAGCAAAAACTTGTGAGACATTGTACAAGTAAATAAACAAAAGATCAAATATGGTTTCTAGTCATGTAAAAGAAGAATGATTCACTGTTTCACCATGAAGGAGCTTTTACAACTGCATCCACCCACTGCGGCTGGGTTCTCAGCTACCTGAACACACATCAAACATCAGCGATCAAATGAAAATATTGAATACAAAAACACAGGCCACCACAAGGAAGACATGTTGTGAGTTAAGGAAACGGCTTATGAACCTCCAGTCAGTCAGCTCAGGTCAAACATAAAAGAATGCTTACACTAACGCTATATAAGCAAGCAGTTGATGAAAGAAGAAAAGAGTCAAGATGGTAGTAGCTAGCTAGCTATCTATAGATTATAAGTCTCGAGAAGGGTTTTTACCACGAAAGCAGAACGGATGAGCTCCTCGACGTAATCAACAGTAGCGCCTTTGACAAAGTCATATGAGACATTATCTACAACCAACTTGACACCGTCCTTCTCAAACACCCTGCAATGTATAAGAAGAGCTATAAAAATAAACGAGCTTGTGCAGTACTACTGGAGAATCAATCGTGAGCAAAGTAACCTGTCATCAGGGTTGGTTTTATGATCAAGCTCAAAGACGTACTGGAAACCAGAACAGCCTCCAGTTTCTACACCCAATCGAAGCAGCTTCTTTTCTGGTTCACTAGATTGCAACTCTTTTATTCTCTGACCCAAAAAAAAAAAGAAGACAAAACTCATAAAAAGGTCAAGACAAAACACACACACGCAATTAAGAGCAGGATTATCCCAGGTTCTTAAGGGGGTTTTTAGAAAAATTCAGTGATTTAATTAAATCAAAAATAATTATAGAGTGAGTAAGCGATCCTTAATAAGGCATTTTGGGGACCGATTTAGAGGGGGTTTTATAGACCACGTGTCAGCTTATGAAAAAGTTTCAAATTTTGTTTTTTTTTTAATTTCTTTTCTTTGTTGTTTTCTTCTCTCTCCCTCGTGCTCTCCGTCTTTTGTCGGCGTCGTCTCTGTTTCTCTCCTCTTCTCCGCTGGACGAACGAAATGAGATTATTAATCAGAAGCTTCAAGAGAACCCTCTGTTTTGCGAGACCTCTCTCCCCCAACTGTATCCACTTCTACTCGGTGTTGTAGCCTCTGGGTACTTCCCCTTCAAGAGAACCCTCTGTTTACTTTTTCCAGGGGATCTACTAAACTCTTGGAAACTTTGTCAAGGTTTGTTCTTTCTTCCTTTTAGTTAGAGTGATGCGCTTTTGGTCGTTGTCTGGGAATGTTAAAGTTTGGACCTTTGAATGATTAATTAGTACCTTTGGTAGCCTTATGTGTGTCATTTACAACTTGAAAGCTTCAGATTTGATCAGTTTTCAACTATTTGAATCATTCAATTGTAACTATTTGTCTGATCTGTATGATGCATGTAAAGATTAGTTTTTTTTTTCTTTAGAAAAGTCTTGGCTCTTTTCAAATTGTGTTTAGTGATTTTGGTTCTTCTGTGATGTTACTGTTAAAGGCGCTTGTTAAGGAGATTGTGAGTTCGAGAAGGAGATTGTGTGTTCGAGAAGGACGATTAAGAATTTATATGAAAACAAGGCTCAGATGAATTCCATATCAATGCACCTTGGGGACTCTTATGGTATATAAAAGCTTTGAGTTTTCATCATTGTTTCATATTATGTTTGCAGTGTGATTGTGTTAATATCACTTGTTCGTTTCTTTTTTTCTATTGAATGTTCAGCTGTTGGTCAAACAGTTGGGAATATGTCAAAGAGTGCAGAGGTTATGAAGCTTGTCAATAATCTCATGAAGGCTCCACAAATGGCTGCAACTATGCAGGAGTTCACCAAAGAGATGACTAAGGTAGCTTTATCCGTTTCCCTTTCTCTCACTCAGTTGAAAGCTCTCTTTGACATACAAGGTTCATATGAATTTAAGTAGATGTGGATCACGTATCTTTTTTTGTTATCTTGTTTCGTTTTAGATTTGGTGTATAGTGTGTCACGAGTCTTGTTTCCTTGTGTCACAAGACTTGTATTTTTGTAGATGTTTCCTTTTGTCACAAGTCTTGCATTGTTGTAGAACTGTAAAATTTTATCTTCCAAAAAAATGTAATTTTTTTTAAGAATTCTCAATTAAGAAACTCCCATTAAACCTCTCAAAATGAAAATTTCTTAACAAAGGTTTTTAAAGTTACATTTATTACTAAAAAATCATTAAGAACCCCATTTGGGATTTTAGGGATAAAGATGGTCTAAACGTCTGTCCGAATAAGGTTTTTATCCAGAAAGTCACGTCATTAATTCGTTACAGACAGATATGTTCATCATGTTCACAGATCTCATGATTACAAATTCAACACATAGCCAAATGTGTATATCTTTGGAAATAAAACTATCAACTTCATACGAACCGAACCGAACCTCCCATGTTTCATAATATCGTTATTTCAATTCAAGCAATTAAGGTCGAAAAAGATATTCCTTTTTTTTTCCATTTCCATTGAAAAATTGTTGTGAACTTGTTAGATTGGAGAAGATGACATACCCGGATACAATTGTCGCTGAGATGAACAGCCTCGAGAGAAGGTGATTCAGATTGGGAGGAGGACGAAGAAGAAGAAGAAGAAGAAGAAGAAGCTTCTTTGAGAGCAGAAGAAGAGGAAGAACAATAATAATTAAGCATCCGATGATTCTCTCTTATACGAGCAGACACATAGGGTACAAAACGTTTCGCCAGAGATCTCGACATCTTCTTTTCACAATCTCTCTCTCTTTCTAAAAATATTCGATTTAGAGCTTTTTCCCCATGGAAGATGAATCTTTCGAGCTCTCCGGAAAGTTTCTTCCTTTTTCTGGAAATTTTCTTATTCCGTTAAAAGACAAAAACAGACGATGATGATGAATGGAGGCGTAGAGAAAAGCTTTGGTCACCACGCTTCTTTTTGAGAGCGTCCACGTAATCTTTTTCTACGTTGCCCCACAATTTATAATATTTTTCCAAATTGGCCCCATTAATTCGTTGTATGATCAACTTAGTCCTTTATATGCATTAAGATCTCTCAAGCCTACTTCAATAGCAGATACCGAAAGAGAAAGACAATGAATACAAAGAGAATCATATGATGAATATTCCCATACGCAAGAAAATGGACTTCTGTATATACATACATATCACTGTACATTGATCTTCTACTGCATTTTTTTTTTTGGTAACTCTCCGGAACAAGCAGGTATGGTTGTGTTAGTTCTTTAACTTAAGAGACCTATGAAAACCAATGACTTTCTCTGTCTCAAAGAGAGTAACAATGTCTATATAAGTATGTACCATGCCTTCTCTCTTCCGCAGCAACTTGTTGAGTGTGTCCATGTAAAGTTATTGAGACAGTTCTGTGTTGCAGATCAAGTGTGAGTTGCTGTCACAAGTCCCTGGAATGAAAATGCAAAATTGAGATACGTCATTCATATAGAAGTCTATTAGTAGTTGCAAGCTAAGACAATGTGAAGCTGTGTCTTCTCACTTATTACCTGATTTCACATTTTTTCAATCTGATTTTTCCACCTCACGGAACCGTCTGTCCCATTCCTCTGCCTCATAGTCTTGTTCAATCATATCTTTATCTGTAGTATACACTATCCTCTCCTTCCCTATCACTGTGTTCTGAGCCATATCCCTTGCACTTAGTAGCTGCATTGCATCAGTTTAAAAGGCGTTGTTTCAGAACTCCGATTAAAAAAAAATATATAACCACTGGAGCGAGTGCCTACCTTGCGCCGTAGAGCGATATCAGGAGACTCAAGTGCTCGTGCAAACTGTAGCCGAGCTTTGTTTCTATTCTCTATCTGGTCATTCTTTCTCTTGATTGAAAACCACCGAATCACAGGGATTGCAAAGAATGAACCTGCGTATACCTGCATTGTCGTTTGTACAAGAGTCAATAGAAGTTGGAAACAGTTTGATAAAAAGAAGTACCCATATGAGCAAAAACTAAATCACACCTGAAGTAGTGGATATATGTTCTTAACAAATGTAAGAAACCCACTTGGTGTGACAGCCATCTCCCTGGAAACAAATACAAAAAACAAAGTTGCGTTAGAGAATATTAGGTGGAGTGTTATTATAATCTAGGAGGGGCTTACTTTAGCAAGGAGTTTAGAACAATGACACCAAAGAGATTAAAAGCACCTAGGCCAACGACCAAAGCTCTCTCGGATGAACTAGTTTTACTGTTGAAGAAAAAGAAGATTCCATTATCACCAACTGAACCAACCAAAAGCTATTAAACACTTTTCAGGAGGAGGGAATGATAAGAACCTAAATTGCCATTTTTTCTCCTTGAAGAACTTCTCCATATCTGCAACAAAGTCAAACCATTTCCCCACGTATTCCTTTCTTCTACCAGATCCAGAAGCTGTGCGTTGCAGGGATGGAAAGCGATACAGAATGTTTCCCTAAAGAACAGATGATAGTTTTTATAAAAGATGAACATGGAAGATACTGCAGATCATGTAACATTGGCATCATATATAAAGCAACCAAAAAGAAAAAAATTGTATACCTCATCATCCAACTCAGGTTGACCATCAAACCGAAGAAGAACAGGAAGAATGTAGGATTCATCGCTCTGTAAACATTAAAAAGAAAACTTAAGAAGCTGAGAAGTAAAAAGGGAACAAAGGGACTAGCACAAACAGCTAGCAGAATATGAAGTTAGTTTCATTAGCTCGCCTTTGAAGAAGAAACAGTAAGCAAAACATACCATAGCACTCTTGGAAGATGACACATCAAGGTATGGAGCAAGCTCGTCAGCTGCAACAACACCTCCTCTAGAAGTTATATACCTCCCAATCTGCAAATAGGTGACATATGCGAGTTACATCACTAGCAATTCATTATGTGCGTGATAGATCTTTTCATATTCAAATCTCATTTTAACATAATAACATCATCTAAGATGTTTTCCACAGAATGGAACTAAAGACTTGGATATGTTCAAGCACATGAAGAAAAAGAACATGAGTAGGTTAGAGCACTGCACATTACCATCTGCCACCTCTCTTCTTCAATCCCTTGATTTGGATCTCCATCTCCAAACACAAAGGAGAAAACCTACAAAACAAACCATTACTAACTAATCCAAAGTCATCATCACTCAGCAGCAACTTAGGGAGAAACATATAGCAAAAAGCATGAAAGCTTACAGATTCAATGAAATTCATTCCCTTTCCTTCATCTTCTCGAGCTCGCCGCCTTCTGTAATAGTTGGGATCCCAATACCTTCCATCAAAAACACTAGAACATGACTAGAAGCTTCCCATTATATCAAATTATCTCTCTCTATTGGTTAGAGTTAGATCAAATTACCAAAATAAATCGATAGGATTGATATAGAAATTGAATCCAGAATCATATCCTCGCCCACGTCTCCTCTGACGATTATCATCCTCACTTTAAAACCAAATCCAAAAAAAGGTTAGTGCACTGCCACTGTCCATAATGATAATACAACAAGTCACACACACACACACACACACCTTCTGCTTGAAATCAAGACTATAATTGTTGTGTAGACGATAACAATAGACGCAATAAGCGCAGTGCCAAATGAGACACGAGTCAGATAGTCAGCAGCACCCTGATAGAGACCTCAGATGATATAAGTAACAATTCAAAGTTCAAATCGATTTGAATTACAGCAAAAGACAATACCTTTGCCTTCTCAAGAAACGGTTCAATCTGTACCCTTAACGACTTGGTAGCTAGCTTAGACCGATAGTCCCTTGGGAATACATAAAGCACATCACCTTCATCTGAGACCTTCAATGAAGAAACATTAAACACATAAAAGATCAATACTTTATCTCAATGGGCATGCCGCATGAAACATAAAACAGATAAAGATCAAAACTTTATCTCAATGTGAATGAAACATCATAAACACACATAAAGATCAAAACTTTATATATCAAGTGGACATACCTCGAGAAACCCATCAGTGTCCGCGGCGAGAGCCTGAAGCGCTGTCTGAGCTTGTGTAACGTTCAGACCAGCTCTGCTAGCCACGTCACCGACAGTGACTCTCCGACCACACTCGTCCACAGCTTCCATAGCTCGTTTTCGGACATCAGTAGGTATCTTGTCGCTCTCCACCAGTCCTCCCGGTCTGATTGCGCCGCCGGTGAGCTTATTATCTATACTCGCCGCCCTCACCACCGAGATTCGACGGTTGTTGAACTTCCGGCGACGGCTCGGGGACCTCTCCGTTAGCTTTCCACTGGGAAAGGGAGATCTGAGGCGAATCGAAGGCTTTTTTGATGAGAGCTCCGATTGAGTTAGCCTAGGGGAGATGAGTAAGCATGTCGAGACACAAGCCATTCTCTAGTTACAGCTGCTTCTTCTCTAGTTACGAGTTTCGAGTTTCCGCCATGGGAGAGATGTTTGTATGGTTCAAAATCGAAAGCTTTCGGATTTTTCCCCAAGGCCACGAAGTAGAGCAGCGAACCCATAACCGATTCAAACCGGTCGGTACACCTCCTATAAATTTACCGGTTATTGTTTCATAGACTAATTTTTACCTATTTTTGGTGAGGAAATTGAATCTTGAAATTGGAAAGAATTAAAATTCCTATTAAATTAGTGTTATTCCCATTAAAAATTGTTATTAGACAAAGTATTTGTAATTTTTTTTCTATAAAAATTAAAGTATAGTATTGTTCAATTTAATATTTTTTAATTCTATTAAATACTTGTGTTATTCAAATTTTGTGAATTTTGTGGTACTTATATTTAAAAAGAATTTATTGTTCATTTGTTATAGTTTCACTGGTAAACGGTGACTTTCAGACTCTATCTACATAATATCAGACAAGTCTAAGATCAATAGTTTTCTTACTCTATGTATGTGTTAGCTGCTGATTACTTCTTGTGTTCTTGCTGCAAAGATAATATAATATTGGTTATTGATAACATAGCTTCAAAGGTTATATACAACAAAACCTCAAAAACAACTGTCATTGAACAAACTCAAGACTGTTTTGTATATATTATCTATGATCTATCTGTTCTATTCTTGTACGAGTATTCAGATTTCAGGTATGCTATCTAACATAGGTCTCCAACCTGTATTACATTCAAGATTATCATCATCAGAAAGCAAAGTTTGCTTCTCAAGAGTTTGGTATACCATTTCATGAACCGACCCTCCTTGGAGCAGCTTCTCCAGCTCTTGTTTACTCACAACGATCTTCATTCTCATAATACTCGCGTTCTTATTGTCACCACCATCGATATTGCTTTCACAAGTGTCAAAAACTTCTTCTCTTAGTACTCTTGCGTCTTCTTCCACCTCAGGATCCGCAAACGTTACTTTTTTGGTCTTTTTCTTTTTCATTGTTGTAGGAACAAGATAGTAGAGACGACCAGAGAAAAGCTTAGCATCGGGAAGAAGATGACAAGTACTGTTGTTGTCAAAGAGAGAGTGACCAGAGAATTGCGTAAGGATGTGACGAACAGTTGTGGGTTCTCTATATTCAAGTACCTTCCCATCGTTTCTCACTATCTTTATCACTTTCTTCTCCATTACTAAACAGTTCCCCATCTTCTTGTTCTTCTTCGTCTTTCTTGCTTTTAGTTTGTTTCTTTTGTGTTTTCTGTTGTTTGCTTGGAGATTTGTATATATATAAGAGTGTTTGGATTTTCGTTAAAGTTACGTTTAGTGCCATATCATGTGGGTCCTGATTTGATTCTTTCCTCTTGTCCTTTTTAATTTTTAAATGGTGGGTGGAGTGGTGTGGTCGGGGTGGTGCATTTTGTTCATTTCTCTATGTATCCTCCTCCTCTATATGATTTTTCTTTTTATTATGAAATATAAGATCGAGTTAGTGGTTCAAGAGTACAAGGCCATGGTACTTTATAGGACAGCTGATGTAGTATTTTAGCAATGTGATCCCAAGTTATACTGTTTGATCAAATGTTGTTTTGCAAGGTGTTACTTTTGTTTTTCACCAAGACATATGTATTAGATATTGTTTTTTTTTTTTGTTATTCACCATGACCTATGGATTTTGTTTTTTTCAGCATCATATATAGAATAGTTAAAAGTTTTTTTTCTAACACCGAATAGTTAAAGGATTAGTAATAATTTGTATTTGTGTGTACGGTAGAAATGACTCATTGAGAAGTAAAGGTGCAACCAGAAGATGATAAGCAAATAAGTAAATGTATAGTCAACACAAGTTAACCATTAAATGATTAAGAATTAATGGGTGGGTATATAAGAACTATATGTGGTTCCAATCAAATGTTTGTGCCACAATGGTTTCACTTTCATCTTATGTATTGTTTCAAGGTCAACGATCAAGTAATTCCTGTATATGTATGTGTAGCGAACATGGACAACAACTAAGAAGCTATGTCAGCATGCGGAATGTTTTTTTCCAAACCGTATGCAAGGAAAAGGTTAAATAAAATGTTATGGGGAACTAAATGTAAGACAATATATACATATGTTCAGTGTAATGCACTAGTTTTTCAGGCAGTGATCATAGACTTAGAAAATAGTGCGTGTCTATGGATGTCACTGTCTCTAATTGGATGTCCTAGGAAAATTTCTTCAAAGAGCATAAGCGGTCCACATTCAATGGCCAAATCAACAGATGATTTGCTTTGGTTCACTTTTGACTATTCAACACTCTTTTTACAAATCCTGTATTATTAATTATTTAGTTTGTCTTGGAAATAGAAAACTTGGAATATTTTCATGTTTTCGGTTATACAAAATGTTAAGTTAATCACATTTAGAGGATTCATGTGACATCAATTATACAAGATATATCTACCATAAGCACTTATTAGAAACTAACACCAAATATTTTCCCTAACAAAGTAATTGTTGTAGAAGTTAAATACATTTTTTTATATAAATCATGTAGAACTGGTTTTCGGTAGAAATACAATCTATGAATCATATACCAAGACGAGTAAAGGGAAAAGAGTTTAACGCAAATGAAAGTTAATTATACAAAATATTGAAGTCATTTACACATAGCTACAGTATATTGTTCATCGTATAAGATAACAATGTGAGTAGTTCTTGTAAGTTGTATAAGAAATACTAGAAGTTAGTGAATAAACATTACTATAAAAAGACATTTCACAAAGGAAGGAAGGATGGGATTCCTTTTTCATTCTCTTTTGGAAAGTACAGGACACTTTTTGTGATCCTGTGGACAAAAGCACCAAGTGACGAAGGCAAAAGGAATTTAGATTTCTCGGCTTAAGTTCGCATGCTTTTGGTCGGCTCACGTGCTACGCTCCAGCGAATCTAGTTACGGCACGTTTTGGTCTTGTGTTGGTAGGCACCGTCCAAAGACCTCTTTTTGAATTGTGTTTATTGTTTTTGCCTCTAGCAAAGCTTTTACTATTTTCTTTCTTCTTCAATTCTTTAAACGAGTTCGTCCCTCAAGACTCGGAACATTCCAGTTGCGTTTGTTCCCTTAAACACGTTTAGATTACTCTAACACTAGTTTCTTGTATACATGCAAGCAAGAAATGCAGCAGGAAATCAAAGTTTTGTTTAGGACGAAATTTTTTTCACTAAAACATCTTATTGTATTTTCCAAATTTTAGCAAAAAAAAAATTGTAAGAATCTTTATTAAGTTTCAAAAGCTATAAACACTATTAAAAATTTCATAATTTTTGAAAGTGTAAACATAGAAATCTAAAATTTTCGGAATTCATCAATTTTTTAAAATATCATCTCTATCTCAAATATATCAAAATAGAAAACTATAAATAATTATAATAAAATATTATATATTGGAGTGATATAATGACCATAGTCTCTGTTTCGAGTTATCCTCTTACGGAAATGTTTCTCATCAAATACTCACTTCAAGCAACGGTTCATAGTATATGGAGGGAACACAACTCGAGCCAACATGAAGAACAACCAAAAATGCTGGTATTCTGAGCAAATTTGTGGATAAAACCATACGGCTTCATCTGCTTGCAGTGAAAGCAAAGGGTCATAGACTCATACGTATTTGTGCCAAGTCCACCATATAGACTGAGAATATTTTTTATTATTTTATTGACCAGCTGGGTGTACGAATAAACAAAAATAGTTGCAATAGACACAGTTTTTTTTTATTGAATAGAATTTTATATTCATTTAAAAAAAGTATAATAATTTTGGATATTTGAGGTAGAGATGTTTTCACAAACTCAATCTGAGAAGGCTTTAGGGATCAAAGTAGACCCAACTATATAGTTTGATGCCCATTGAAACTATATATGGGCCCAAAAGTAGGCCCATGTAGATCTCATCTGTTACCCAAAATCAGAACTCGCAGTGAGATGAGTGACACACAAAAATAAACTAACCAACAAAAAAAAAAAAAAATTCGATGGCGGGGATACTCGCGAACACTATCCTCCTTCCTCAGCCTCCGATTCACCTTCCCGTTTCTTCATCTCGAAGCAGATCAACCCGAAGAACCCTAATCATGGTCAAAGCTTCCTCCGAACCTTCTGATTCAGCCTCAGTCTCCACCAAATCCAGCGAACCTGTAGTATTCACCGCTCCTCCCAATTTCAAGCCTCCGGAGCCGCAACGCTTCGCCGTTAAACCCGGGAAGCTCTTCGACGTCTTGGGCGCTTCAATCGGATTGCTCTTCCGCTTCGGCACCGGCGTCTTCGTCTCAGGGTACTCCGCTTCTTTCGTCTCCGAGGACGAGGTTCCACCTGACCAGTACGCGTTTCGTCTTGGCGGTAAAATCATTTTAACAGTTGCTTTCTATTAGCCGGTTTAAGGGCTCTGGAATTGGAATTGTCCGGTTTATTGATCTAATTATGATGTTATTAAGCAGGTTTACATTTTCGGTTTAATAGTTTGTTAGAGTACATATTAGTTAGTTAGTTAGTTAGTTGTAACAAACTTTAAGCTCGTTAATGAAAAGCTTTGGACTTTTTTTGTTTTTTTTTTCAAAAGGCTAATGATTGGTGATGATGCTATGTGTAGGGATCACTGTAAAGGAAAGCTCAAAGCTTGGGCCTCGTCCCGAGAAACCCATCGAGATTTACGAGTTTGAAGGGTAATGTTTATAATCTATTGAATGTGTGTGTTAATCCATTTTCACTTGATATTGAGTTGATCTTTACTTTTTTTTTCATTTCCGGAATGTGAATAAATATAGCTGCCCCTTCTGTCGCAAGGTAAACTCTCTATCATTGTCTTTATATGTTTCACCATTAGCCAAGTTTCTCTAGATTTCCTTCTACTTATAATCGTTTTAGCTTTTCCTCTTTGGTCTGAGTCTCCTTTAACAAAATGTGTGTAAGTGTACTGGTGTGGGGGAATTGTGCAGGTCAGGGAAATGGTTGGAGTGTTGGATCTTGATATTCTATACTATCCTTGTCCCAGAGGGAGTCCTAATTTTCGCCCCACGGTTAATCAGATGGGTGGCAAACAACAGTTTCCCTACATGGTTTGTCTTTTCTTCTTTTTTTTTACCCTAAATGATTTTTCTATTTAAAACTCATGTCTCTTTGTCTTGCCAACATCTTTATTCAGTAAGAAATAATTTTTTTTTTTTCTTCTTTAAATTGTTAGGTTGATCCAAATACTGGAGTGTCCATGTATGAATCAGATGGAATCATCAAGTATCTGTCCGAGAAATATGGTCATTCCTCAATGGCTTTTGACAATATCATCTTTGCATTTTCTTTAGTATTTTCTTATCTTTATGTTTGGTTAAACTTGTTCAGGAGATGGAACAGTTCCTTTAAGCCTGACACTTGGTCCACTTACGGTTAGTTTCGTTGCACATGTTGCTGTTTATATTCCTTTGCTTCAGAATTCAAGAGTAAAAGTTAATATTGACTACACTTCGATGTTGCAGGCTATAACAGCTGGCTTTGCAATGATTGGTCGAATGGGAAAGGTAAGAAGAAGTTCTACTAAGGATGCTATGCAGTATAGGTATCAGTATAAGCAACGGTTTTGTCACAAAAATGCTTGAGTTTTTAACCAATGCAGGGTAACATGTACACACCAGCAAAACTACCACCTAAGCCACTAGTATTCTGGGCATATGAGGTTTGAATCTTATTCTCTTTTCTTCCATCTTCAGAAACCAACATCTTATTTAAACAAACAAACAATCTCTCTGTTTGAATTGGCCCTGCAGGGCTCTCCGTTTTGCAAGATTGTACGCGAAGTTCTCGTGGAACTGGAGTTACCACACATTCAACGCAGGTATGGTAACAACAGAAACTCTTAGGACACCCACACCATCTACTGTTCTTGTATATTTGTTCAGAACCAAAGTTATAATGTATTTTGTTTTGTCTTCATAAGTTGTGCTCGTGGTAGCCCCAAACGGCATGAATTGCTCCAGAAAGCAGGTCACTTTCAGGTGGGTTAGAGAATACATACACATATATATACATTGAGAGAGAGGAGGTTGAGATGTGTTTGTTTTTTGTATGTGAAAACAGGTGCCTTACTTGGAAGATCCAAACACTGGAGTAAATATGTTTGAGAGTGCAGAGATCATAGAGTATCTGAAGCAAACTTATGCCGCTTAAGTTTATCTTCTTTACTGTTAGAGCAAATATAGACATAAATGTGAATGAGTGTATGTATGTATAAACACACTTATGCTGCTAAATTTAGCTGCTTTCTGTTGCAATATAAACTCAACTTTGTTATTTGCAAAGTTGTAGGGGTTTAAAGATCAGGAAATGTACTTTTATATAAACCAAACAGATTGTGACATAAACATGCGATGGAAGGAAATAGGTTGACTGAGAGAGATGGTGAAGAAGTGGTCCGGGTCCGAGTTCTAGTTTATGATTACAAGGTGCAGCAACTTTGTTGCTTGCTATGAAGACGGATCAATGTTAGTTAACTGCTTCTAATCCGCCTCCCAAACAAAACAAAAAACTTCCCTCAGTAAAATTAGAGACTAAGATGGGTTGTTTTTCTTTGAAAATCGTCAAGATTACATATAGAACGTTTGGAGTGTAATGAGAATAACTTGGTTAGGTGCCAATTTATGCCTAAAATGCCAGACAAGTTTGCATGTGGTGATCGGAGTCTAGTTTCAGTTGTGGCTTATGTTAATTCAATTTCCCTGGTTTGATTATCCATTTCCACATAGTTAGTGTCATGTTGACAAAAAAAAATAGATTTAGGGTCTATACAAATACTGTTTAGTCTTCAAATATGCGCATTTTGAATTGCAAAAGAAAAAAATACTAAATAAAATTAATTCAAACAAAAGCTTTCAATAGATTACTTAGTGTTATTCAATAGGTGATTTAAAATCAATTTTCAAGTTTTGCAATCAAATAAAATTCCAAATGTAAATATAGTTTTTAGTCAATGAATTTTAAAATCTCTACAGTTTACCTTAGATTTAGATTTCAATTATTTATTCATCGAAATCCACCACAAATAATTTGAAATCAATTTTAAATACAAAATCTTTCTAAATTCTTTGAAGTTGAATAACACTAAATTTTAAATTTTAGATTTAAATTATTCGCTGAATAACACCAATTTAAATTAGATTTATAAATACCATATCCAATAATACTAGATTTTAAAATAGAATTTAGAATCATCATTTGAATAACATTAAATTTTACTTAGATTTAAATTCTATTAAAATATATTATTGAATAACACAGGAAAAAGAACCCAATTCAATCAAAAGTTGACCATTTAACATTTGGCAAAAAATTAATTAATATTCAAAATACAATAACATTTGAAATTTAATGTATTTCTATGTTTGCATTATCATACTAATTATTATGTTGAATTTTATTGTATTTCCAAAAAAAGTTATTGACTTTTCTGCGAAAGCGTGCGAGTCTTAAGTTTATATGGGAGTCTTAATGTGTATATAAGACTTGTTAGCTGTTGTTATATGACAGATATCTACACCTTATTTTAAAAACTTCACTTCCTAAATAATAAAAGTTAAAGATATTTGTTTTCATCTTCTTCGTATTTCACTATGGCAGATGAGAGACCTAACCGCCCTATGTAAGTTTTTATGATTTTTTTGTTTTTCTATTTCTTATTCTACAATATTAATAAGAAAATCTGTCAAAATTGATTATTTTCTCTTAAAATTAAGAGTGGTTTATTTTTTATTTTTGGTTGAATCAGATAACAGAATTTTTATATATATTGTTAAAAAAATTATGCTCATGGTTAAATATTAGTAATTTATGCTTTAATTTTGTTATAAATCTAAGTTTTTCATATATAAATACATGAAAATTTACATCATTCTTTTATTTAGTTAATGTCATATCTTCCAGTTTAATCAAATATTTCAAAATAAACATAAATATTACATAGTGAATAATACATAAAATGACAAACCATTTTCCTTTGTGTTAATGTCTTCATTAGGGTGAGGATAGATTGGTCGAATCTTCTTCCTGAACTTTTGAGATTGGTAATGTTTCGTCTCCTTGTAAAAGATACCATATGTGCATCCGCAGTCTGTAAGGCATGGTATGAATCTAGTGTTTCTTGTCTGATGAATAACCGTCGTCCATGGTTTATGAAATACTCTTTAACATCACATAGAGGGCCTTGTGAGTGGTATGATCCCATGCAGAGGATGTCATACCTCACATATATCCCAGAAATAATAGGCATGTCGGTCTATCACGCAAAAGATGGTTGGTTGCTTATGTACAAAGATGGTTCATCCGAGTCATTCTTCTTCAACCCATTTACTCGAAAGCTTATAAATCTGCCTAGTTGCGAACATTATAACGAATCTGCGGCTTTCACATGTGCACCCACGTCAGAAGGTTGTTTGGTTTTTGGTGTGACAAACATCGACAGAGACAACAACTTTGTTGGAATCAACACTCTTAAGATTGGAGAAACCAAATGGGAGACTACTCATTTTAAGAGTTTTGGAGGTCTTTTCACTTCTAAAATCAATATTATTTTTTTGGAAGGTCTCGTTCACTGTTTTGGTTGGTTAGATTGGATTCCGGTTTTTGATCCATCCAACCGAACCTTGGTCAACCACATGGCAGAATATGATAGGAGCCTCGAACTTTCATCTGGATGTTACTTTGTAGAGATAAAAGGAGATATCTTCTTCGTAAAAACAGGTGGTGAGAAGCTACGATTTTTTAGATTAAATCGAAATAATAAAGGTTGGAGTTGGGAAGAGAAGGACAAAATCGATGAAACGTCAACGATCTTCGGGGCTTCTTGCGGATCTGTATGTAGATCAGACCTTCCAACCAGTTTGAGAAACAAGCTACTCTTATCCAATGCACCTCACCCGATGATCAAAACTTATTTTTCTGATGGAGAAAAGTATCTCACAAATGATTCAGGCACTCCGTTTTGGGATAGACATCCCAAATATCAATGTGTTTGGATTGAACCTCCCAAACAATGCATAGATTTTATTTGAGTCAAGCATTTGACAAAGATAGCTCTGCAAAACTTTTATTTTCTTGTTGTTTCTGGTTTATTGTTGTCAAGTTGGTTTTGTTTTATTTTATTATACATTTCAGTTATATCTATGTTTCTGCTAAATCTATAAAATAATTTGGAAAAGAATAATTTACTGTACTTACAATTGATTATCCAAAAATCATAACAATGTTTTTTTTTTGTTTTTTACGACTTAATACAGAATTAGTGTTTCTTAAAAATATATCAGAATACTAAAGGTTATTGCTCTAATATCCTTTTTGTTTGTATTATTTGTAAAAAGATCAAATGTCTATAAACCCTAAAGATAAACCATTAATCTTATGTTGATGAAAAAACATTTGATCTTATGTTGCAATAGAAATTCTAATAAGATGAATTTTGTAATAACACCAAAAATTAACACTAAATTCTGAAAAAAACCTTTTCAAAAAATTAAAACATAAGGTCAAAAAACCTATTAGTCAATGTACGAATTTTGCTAAGCAATTAAATTGTGAGGGTGTTCATAACTAATAACTTTGAATTTTTCAGTTATTTTGGTGAATCATTAATTTTCAAGCTCAAAATATATTATATACCATTGACTAAAATATACTTCTACATTCAAAAAAAATAAATGCTATTTTATTAACTAATGCCACTATTGAGTCAATTGTACATCCAAAAATAGCATGAGGTTTAGAAAATCTGACCAACAAGCATGGCTAATAAATAAGTGAAGAAGAACAAATCTAGTACTCTTAAAAACACTAAACTCCGATAGACTGAAAGTAAAACTTTGGTTTAGTTCAAAGAACCGGCTTAAATTAATGAACCAGCTGAGAAAAATAGTGAACCGATGCGGACCGAGTCGAGGTTTGTTAACCAAGTCACAGTATAAAACATGAAGATAACACACTTTGTACTCTCTTCTCTGGAAACTTTTAGGGTTTTTGACTCTTTGCTTATCGCCGCTAAGCTCTCTAGCCTCCGCGAACCGCGGTTTCTACAGGTTTGTTCATCGTATGTACAACCTTCTTCTGCTTGTATTGATTTGCAATCTCTTAAGAGTAGATTTGTCTGCTAAATAATCTTGAATCTGTTTAGAATTCTGCTATGTTCGTTAGGTAAAATGAAACCCAAGAATGATTCAATTGTTTAATGATTAATGATTCATAAATATGATTAGATTAATACTTCAATTGTTTTATCATGGTTTCTGTATAGTCAAGCAGAATGGATTCTCAGATTAAGCACGCCGTGGTGGTGAAAGTGATGGGACGCACTGGGTCAAGGGGTCAGGTGACGCAGGTTCGAGTGAAGTTCACAGACTCTGATCGTTATATTATGAGAAACGTTAAGGGACCCGTGAGAGAAGGCGATATCCTCACCTTGCTAGAGTCTGAGAGAGAAGCCAGGAGACTTCGTTGATTCGCCTTTTTATTTTTCTACAAGTTGGAGAAAAGAAAACAGAACAATGTCTACTTATTTGTCTTTATGGTCTCTGTGAGCGGTTTAGTGATTATGCTTTGGTTTGTTGCTATGAGACAGTGGCTGGATTGATATGGTGTATTTTGGTATTCAAAGTCTATTCTTATCTGTTTGTTTCAAATCATTACTTTGGTTATGTTCTTAACTTGTTTATATCATGGCACTGTGATGCCATCTACACTGCACTGGTCCCCTGGCCTGCTTAACCGAGTTTAATTAACCTCAGATATCTACAAGCCTTTTTACATGTAATACATAACATAAATGGTGCCCAAGTTCTTCTCTGCTTCAAACTTGCTTGTGAACCGAAATGTATTATACTTGATCACAATCTTATGGCTTTAATCCGTTTGAGGCCTGACAATGGTTTTAACCCTATGGGTGGACTTCGTCTAGACCTGTAAGGGGGTTAGACATGAAACGGGTCAGTTTGGAGTGGCCTTTTAACTTTCCATGCAGAAAAATACCCTAAAGGTCCAAGGGTTTGTGGCTGATCGTAACATCACTACTTGTCACTCTTTGTGTATTCCATTTTGTAGTTCTTATCATTCAATACGAAGAATCCAGAAATGTCTTTTGTTTTCAGATGCAATGGCAGAAAATATCATGCCGGGGTTAGAGGCAATAGCCCGGAGATTGAGAAGATTCGGTTGGTAGTTTTGGGGTCATAACTCATTTTGTGTAGCTTGCTAAGCTAATTGTTACATTGTCTACTTGTCTTATTGATGTTTTGATTTGAAATATTTGATTTTTTTTAATCACGTATGTGATTATATAAACAAGCGTATGTAATAAGTTATCCATTTTGGTTTGTGCCTTTATTCTTGTTTCAATTACCCAAACTGAGGTAAATTCTCGATCAAGATTTGCCTATTTAAGAAAAATATATAAACAATTGTTTAGAATCTCTGCTACATAAAGCTTTTTTTGTTTTTAATAAGCTTTTAATAATGCATTTTTACAGATTTTTGTAGGTTCCACAAGACTTGTATATATGGTATGATTATGAATCTCATGATTGACAAATATGTGTGTGGAACTTCTGTAAGGTTATAGAATTACATCATACTGTACATTACACATGTACAAATCATACAATACAGTCTACACTATAAGAATCGGTTCTTCACGTAAACTCTTGGTGTAAATGATTTTCGATAAATAAGTTTTCCATTGATGTTTCTTTTGAAGAATCGATGCGTTGTCGTTCCACGAGTGAGGAGTCCCAAATTCTGCGATCGATATTTTTCATTAATCTTTGGTTTGTTACTTTTTAATATGCATTTTGTACGATCTATGATAAATGGTATTTAAATTCATAGAAGTTACCATTTTTGTTTTAATTAGGTTTATTCTTAATACAAAATGACAAAAAATCCCATCTTACGACAGTGAAATGACCTCTGGGCAATAATTTTATCCGTGGTTGTAAAAGAATCAAGTACGATAAGAATGTTAATATAACAATTTCTTAATCTTTGCCACTTAAATATTATAGTGATATTTTTTTCGAAATCATGGACGTGTAAAAGGAGATCGAGTTAATTATTCAGCGAGATATATAAAGTCTTGGATATTTTTGTTCTTGATGTCACTAAAGGTTTTTAGAATCCTGTAAGTTAATGGACACCGATTTTGCGAGTTTATTGATATATAAAAGGTCTTGTTCATATGGGTTGACTTGAAATCATGAAGTTAACATGAGAATGATATATGCTGACAAACAAAACATAAGAATGAGGTTTACCGGGAAAAAGAAGTAAAAAAAGAAATTAAGAATGAATCTCACTGGTCACATGAAACCGCATGAGTTTGTTAACGGTAGAAGAAAAGAATGTAAAAGATGATAGTTATAAGTAGGTATAAGAACAGCAGAAAAGGACAAATACGCTTTCACTATAAGTTAGATGGTAACACACCGTATTGGTTGAATCGCTTTGTGTTTCCGATTTGCTTTCTCATGTGAAAGATATATGCTTTGATCGACAAAATATTTTCTGCACGTTGTATCATTTTTTATCTTTCGATCTTAAAATCGTGTGTATGACTTAAGCTACGCTCAGGCCCGGCCATGAAAAACTCTAAGAAATAAGACGTATTGTATTTTTAAGCTACGTTCTACACTAATGATTAATGAACACATCAAGACTAGAACGTCGAATTTCTATATGTAATAAGTCGCTAACTGCAGAAAATTTTAAGTCTATGTACTGAAATCTAAAAATAAACTATTTGAAATCTCTATATACACATAAGATATATTTCAAAAAAAAAAATCTCTATATACATTCAGCACGTGAAATGAGAAAGAAAAAGGACAATGATTGGGAAAAGGGATCAAATATGTACTTTAAAAACACTTCTATTACATATTTTTGATATATTTATACACTGAAAATTTTAGTTAAATTTAGACATTCGTGATATAAATATGAGTATGATAAGTGATAACTAAGACATTCGTGAAATAAGTCACATTAGTTAACCTGTAATACTCGTTTCGTTTTATTGTAAATTGGACCATATTGTCAATCATTCTAATAAATCATATTAATTAATCCAATTAGTAAGTTTTAAAACTACATTAGATATATTGCTATTGAAATCTATTGATATTACATTTAAAAAAAAAAAAACTTGGACTATGTGAGGTCAATCCTGTAGTCCAAACTAAAAACACAGTCAACATATGATGGTCACATTTCTTTAAATGGTTCCGATTATGACCATCATATTTATTTCAGTAAAAATTTTACCATAAAATAAACCTTAAAATCAATGACTCATTAGTTCTCACTAATTTATTTTCCTACTATGAAAGATACATAATTGGCAGTAGATGACTATTTGTTCTTTAGATTTGTCCGAATCTTCTTACAACCATGATAGATAGAGAAAGCTTGGCCCCTAACATCGATCTCTCTCCAGCTTACAAAAGCCCTATAAATAGATGTCTTGGTTGCCTTTGGTATCAAACACCACTACAAATATCTCTCTTTCCCTAAGCTCACTTTAAAACCCACAGTTGTTTAGAAAGAGAAAGAAACCTTTACAAAATAAAAATGGAGAATATGGGAACTAGAGTGATAGAGCCATTGATAGTGGGAAGAGTGGTCGGAGATGTTCTTGATAATTTCACTCCAACAATTAAAATGAACGTGAGTTACAACAAGAAGCAAGTCTCCAATGGCCATGAGTTTTTGCCTTTAGCTGTCTCCTCCAAGCCTAGGGTTGAGATACATGATGGTGATCTCAGATCTTTCTTCACCCTGGTATGTAAACATATGTTTAAATTATTTTAAAATTATCAATAATGATAGGATTGCTGGTTGTATAGTTCTAATATCTTGTGCCAAAACATATCACTCAGTATCTTTTCATCTCATACGTCATTTATTTTCTGACTCCATGATGAAAAAGAGAGTCTGATCAATAATCTTATATATTGTACCTTTTAGTAAAATAGTATGATGCTGTTATGTACTTTTATCATTTTTTTTTCTTTTCTTCATTGATGGTAATAGCAACTGAATTGCAAAACAGGTGATGACAGACCCTGATGTTCCAAATCCTAGTGACCCCTTTCTAAAAGAACGCCTGCATTGGTACGTTCAAATTCTTGTCGTCTCATTTTCAGCCCATATCTCGGTCATATGTATTTCATTTGAATTATTAATAACCATCTCTACATTATTTTTTTATAAACTTGAGTTGAGTTGGTCATAGTCTTCCATCACAGCACTAAATAATTGCATGTAAATATTTCAACAGGCTCGTCATGAACATCCCCGGCACAACAGATGCTACATTTGGTATGGGCTCGTCATGAATTTTGTGGTTTAAAATACTTACAATAAAAGATATATCCAAATAAGTATTAAAAATAATTGAACTGAAATTGTAGGAAAAGAGGTGGTGAGCTATGAGCTGCCAAAGCCAAACATAGGGATACACAGGTACGTTTTTGTTCTGTTCAGGCAGAAGCAAAGACGTGTTAAGTTCCCAAGCAATATTATTTCGAGGGATCAGTTCAACACTCGCGAATTTGCGATCGAGAATGATCTTGGTCTCCCTGTCGCGGCTGTCTTCTTCAACGCTCAGAGAGAAACCGCATCTCGCAGACGTTAATTACGTCTATGTCCATCAAATGCATAAAAAATGATAACATGTTTATCTCTGTTCTTAATTATCCATGTTTATTTCTGTTCTAAATTCCCGTATTTTTAATAAAATATTGTTTTCGTATATATATTTAATCTCATTATAGGAGATTAAATTCCCGTATTTTATTTCTGTTCTAAACCCTTATATATGTCTCGATAGGTCAAATCGAGTTAATCTCATTATATGATATATGATACATGGAAAACAGAAAAACAAAATTGTAAACAAACAAAAATAGTTCTGGTCAAAGTGACAAGACCTTGGTGACCACCTATAATAGGACGCTCCTTCTCACTCGGCGATCCGAATATTATCAGTTATCATTATGTCTAGCTATCTTTCTCACATGTTCAGTGTTTGGTATTGTATAGAAATACGTTGCGGCTCCCTAAATGCTAGTACACCAAACTTGTGTATCTTTTGAGAAAATGTAAATATATAGTGAATAAATCTAGCTAGTGTTCTACTACAATTGCTTTTTCTTTGAGTATGATAATATTTAATTTACTGGGTACATTACTAAGTTCTAACTTCTAACCAACGTGCATGGTATAAAGGAATAACTTTTTATCATGAATTTGAAAAAAAAAAACACATTTCATTGCAACTGATCGAATCTATTAGCACGACTGTGAGTCTGTGACAACACTACTACAAATTTTAAATCATAAAAATGCTGATATATATAATATTTACTTTTTCCACCAAAATAAATGAATCAATATTATACTTCTAGCAACAACAAGTTACATTCTACATTCAATGTTCAAATAAAGAAAAATATTAAAATGGATTGGCCATTTTGGGTGTACGGCATGGATTATAGAGCCCCATGTTGGAGGGATGCAAGTGGGAAATTTTATTATTTCAACGGTAAACTCAAGAAAGGTAACGTGTCGCTATTAGAGTGGTTAGCGGCTAAGTACTGTTACACTTATCCTCCATCCCTGGCGACTACTACTTCTCTACATGTATATTGGCTATCAAATCAACAATTTAGCAAAATATTACTAACTTGTTTGGAGTTTGTTAGATTACTATATAGTTTGGACTCTTGCTTATGAAAATAATACCAAATAGTATAATCATCTTCGTTCAGATGATTAAGGGAAATGATCGAATTTCGGTTATAAATCTGTAGTTTAAGAATTGGAAAGGATAAGGGTTACCTACCCATGTGTGTTAACTTATACCACAGTCTCATTCAATGATTGCTTCCAGGACTTAACACCTAGGAGCAAATTGATTTCGCTACCAAATCAAGGGCATGCAAAGACTTTAGGATTTGCCTGAAAAAGAGACTGTGAACTATGCATAGAGACATAGAGTATTATCGCAGTAAGACATAATGTGCATGTATTTTGTTTAGCCACTTATGGTTATTTTCATAGCTAAATCATTTTCCAAAAAGAAGAAACACCTTTTAATAGTATGTTACAATAAGGACTGGCCCTCTTTTTTATTATATTGAAATCAACACGTGCTCTGTTCCATCCCTGGGTTTACTCAAAATTTGCTACATCTAGAATACTCATTGCCAAAAAATTGTGTCAGTGTTTTTGGGTACGAATCGATCGGCTTTGAACTACGCTTATGGGGTCATAAACTAAAAATTGTTGGCTCATGATTTTTACTTAAGGCATATAAATATATGTTGACGCTAATCATTCACACGCATAAATCTTTCTCGAGGGTTCGGTTTCTAGTTTCTACTACACCGCAAGCAAAATAACTTGGCCATCACTGGATTACATGTAAGAATCACATCATTCAAATCACACATTAATTAAATAGTTATATCTATCGGTACATAGAAAATATGTACAAGTACGTACATCGTGAAATCTTCTATTTCACCGGTACGAAACCGTAAAGCTGGTGATTAACCAGCAGTGCAAATCATTAGCCGCCATACTTCGGTTTAGGATGAATGTCGAGGACAAACCAACATGCAATAACCTTGAAATTAAAAGAGACGACCTGTCATGTTTCATGTCATAACAAATTAAGGAAACAAGAAACATACTATTATACTAACCCTTGGACCAAATCCACTGGTCCTTCGTATAAAGGCCTGATGATTATAATCTTTTTAAGAAATTACGGTTTTCTAATATATAAAGGCTGTCTAAATTTGATTGGTTGACGTGTCGTTAAGTAGTGCCAGGCCCCCCTCAAGAATCATGTGTTCAGGTTTGATATATCCTCGTATTATTTTGGATTTGATGAGTTCGAATGTGCTCCACAAGAAGTAAACAACATAATGTGAAAGGACATTTACAGCATACATCTTGTCTCAAATGGGGGAAGTCCTTTTGTAAATAGTAAGTAAATACATGTCTCCGTAAGTTTCAATATATCTCTTGCATGTGACTTATCAAAATCTAATTACATATTAATACTTTTATAAATCAATACAACCCCTAATAGATTAGAACTACAAATTAAGATGATTACAAAACAAAATTCAATTATAAATATAATCATGTATATTAAACGAAAACTTAAGTAACCCCGTTTTTATAAAAATATCTTTAAATTGTAGGAGCTTCTTCTGCAATGCTTTTGTACTGCGTAAAGCTGCAGAACAACATGCATCTCTTACTTTATTTGGATTTACTTTCCTTTCTATGGTAAAGGTTCAAAAAAATTTACTGTCTTATGCAATCTGAAAAGACTTTCGTTGGGAAGAATCAACTTGCTACTAAAATAAAAATTACAAGAAACTTGTCTTTTGGGAGAGTCCAAAGGTTAAGGAAGAGAGTATTAAACAGCAGTGACACCTTCGCTGTTTACAATCTTGGTTCTGATTTACACAGAAAAATTAGTACGGAAGTTCCGGTTAGTAATACAGATTTTTGAAATCATTGTATACGCTAAGTATTTTGTTTATTCCCAGTCTACCAAATGTATAACAGTTAACAACACGGTGTGAATGTGATTATGTGATCCACACATACCATCAAACTACGTATCGGGCCGGACCGGGTATGTAATTTTTCAAATCCAAAAACCCAATCTTTGTTTCCTCTTGTATTTTTTTTTCCTCTTGTATAAATTTCGCAGGCCACAATTTATAGGAGAGTATTCTCGTTCATTAATCTCACTGATGTATAAAAGTTACCACCAAGGAAATTGACCCGGTAGGAGCCTAAACCGGAAGAAGAAAAGTGATGTTGAAAGTGGTACAGATAAATGCACTCGATTTACTCAATTTAAAATTTGTAACAAAACGAAAAGCCAGCTTGGCAAATTAGAGTTTTTGGTTTCATTTGGTTTAGTACGACACTTGTTGGAAAACCGAAACGAAATGACGTAGGAGACTCGAGGAAGAAAACAAAAAGGTTTGTTAAGATGGAAAAGAAAAGTAAAGGTTAAGTGGAAGTTAGTTTCATTTACATGCTAAACACGTGTGATCTTAGTAGATCTTTTGACTAATTAAACTCAACCGACTATAAGCTACTGAACGAAATATCTCGAAGTATGAATATTTTTTATTTATTGTGATTGCATGAAAAGTGCGGGCTCTACTGATTATGCATTCTTGTGGATGCATTGCGTATCAAAGGTAAAACATCTTATCCCCACTGCTACGTTACTATAGAATCTACCGAAAATGCCGTAAGGTTAAACCATAATATATTGTTTGCTTTTCTATATCAGCAAGTACAAATATCTGTTTACTTAGCACATTTCAACCAATATTCTTGCTTAGATTGAAGATGGTTTTACTGAGTTTTAAGCTTGAAGAGAAGACTATTGATTGAAAGAGTACTACATAGGCATAAAACATAACTAAATGACATAATCAATAGAGATTACAGAGATTAATGTAACTAATGACATAATCATAAGTGATACGAGGATACTTTATTCTTAGTAGTTCTAACAAATACTGTATACATCATAATTAATTAGAAAATTCACTGATATTTTTTAATGCATGCATATATCCTTTGCTACTCTATTGATCATGGCTTTAACTCTAACGTGAGAGAAATATATTCTTACCAAAAAAAACATATATATATATATATACTTTTCAGGATCCTTAACCGGATTTTCACGCTTGATCGATACACAGATCGTCTCATGAACTTTTATCCTGCCATCATCCAAGTAACTAAAACATTCCTATAATGTACCAATTTTCCATTCTACGGTTTACATTGAATTTTCTAGCCAATATGGTCGACAATTGCGCTTTTTGTGTGTAGAATTGTGCAAATTGGTTTTAGGTATTTTCCGTTTGTAAATATTGTAAACTGTTAGAACATTTTCATTTACGAATATCTAACAAAAAATGACAAAAAATCTTAAATGTTAATAGCTCTACTCGAGTAAAAATCAAATGAGATATTTCAAAATATTTTTGAATGAAATTCCAAGCATTTGAGATATTGACATTTGACTTGCTTTTATTTTTAGTTTGTTTTGTTATTTAATAACTTTCCAATATAGATGATCTTAATTATATACCAGAGTTTTGGTTTGATAGAATTAAGAAGTTTGGGGTAAACAAAGGAAATAGAGAGAAGTTTGCATGTGAGAAGTAAAGAGAATGTGGAACGATGACGCTTGGCACGAGGGAGCAACCACTTATTACCAAATGTTATTCTTCAATTCACCGGCTTTAAACCCTCTTGATATGCTGCAAAAACCGAAAGAATAAAAGTGAATTAATTATAAAAAAAAACTTCTTTGCTTTGATTCTTTGTCTTCTTCTTCAGTCTTTATCATCTTCTTCTAAGAAAAGATAATTAAGACAGAGAGAAATGGGAGATGCAAATGTTGATGGGAAGTGTAAAATGATGTCTGCATGTTCCTCAGCAAAACTCTTTCTCTTCATGGTTCCTCTTGTTGTCGTCTCTGGTTTCCTCTTTGTAAATCCAACATCTTTCTTGACATCTTTGTCCACTAATCAAATATCTCCTCCTCTTCCTTCTTATCCATCTCTGCCTCCGGCGGCACCATCTCCGTCGCCACCAACATCATCTTTATCAACTAACGCGGAATCTATTCAGGTTAGAGAAATCACTTAGGAATATCAAATTATTCCTTTCTTGTTTCTACATCTTCCTATCTTTGCATGTCTTTTCTTTTTAGTCTGCCTTTTAAAAATATTTATCTATTTATTTTCTAATTCTACACTACCAACAAATATTTGTTTTAAATTTTATGTTTCAAAGTCTGGGTCAAACTACAGACAACTGTTTATAATACTTTGTTAACTGTAAATTATAATTGTTTTTACTGAGGATGAGAAACGGGTCGGCAAAACCAAATTAATGAACAAAGATTATGGAGAAATGTTTTATGATATGTTGTGCGGTCGGGTGGTCTAACAATCAGCTAATTAATCAACAACCCGTTGGTGAAATTGTGTTTTATACATTCATAACATTCTACATCAACTAAATAAATATTGAAACAGGGTAACTACAATCGGACAATTCAATTGAACCCTACCAACATTGCTTCAACGAGTAGTAACGTCACCTCTACGGCATCATTGAAACTAATG
The DNA here is from genome assembly GCF_020379485.1 of Brassica napus. Lineage (NCBI taxonomy): Eukaryota > Viridiplantae > Streptophyta > Magnoliopsida > Brassicales > Brassicaceae > Brassica > Brassica napus. Next base: position 19,067,662 of record NC_063443.1, read on the forward strand.
AAGAAAAGAGTTATCAGCAATTTAGAGAAAATTGAATTCGAACTACAGAAGGCTCGAGTCGCCATTAAAGCCGCTTCGATGAACGATCCCCTGGACGACCCGGATTATGCACCTCTTGGCCCGATGTATTGGAATGCCAAGGCCTTTCATCGGTAAGTAAAATGATACTACTACCATCTTTTTGTCATGTTTTAATTATGATGGTTTGAAGTTCCAAAACATTTAGATTCGCTTAGCATTTATTTGAATTTAATTAAAAGTCAAAACGGATTGGAAACATGAATTTATTCTCTCGTTAATTAAGAATTTATTTGAATTAATTAAATTCTAAGCCAAACGTGTTGGAGATATAAAACACAATTCACAATTAACGTAGAGAAACGTATAGAAGGAAAAAAAACTTCTATAAATGTGCATAAATTGTTATTCATGTAATGTAGAAAAAGGTATGATACGCATGATCACGACGTGCTAATGCTTTTTTTTAATCATATTTGTCTTGGATTGGTTAGGAGCTACTTGGAAATGGAGAAACAGTTCAAAATATTTGTTTACAAAGAAGGTGAGCCACCGTTGTTCCACGATGGTCCATGCAAAAGCATATACTCTATGGAAGGAAACTTCATCTACGAGATGGAAACAAATACACGTTTCCGTACCAATAATCCAGAAAAGGCCCACGCCTTTTATTTACCTCTCAGTGTTGTCAAGATGGTAAGATATGTGTATGAACGCGACTCTCACGATTTCAGCCCCATTCGAAAAACCGTCAGGGACTACATTGATCTTGTGGGCGATAAGTACCCGTATTGGAACCGTAGCATCGGAGCTGACCATTTCATACTGTCTTGCCATGACTGGGTACGCTACTAGTATAAATTATGCATATGTGCGTGTAGGCGTTACTTGTTGTATATTAATACGGTTATAATCTTGAACTTCATTTTGGTATAGGGTCCTGAGGCAAGCTTTTCTCATCCACATCTAGGACAAAACTCTATACGAGCTCTATGCAATGCCAACACGTCGGAGAGATTCAAACCGAGAAAAGATGTCTCCATACCTGAGATCAACCTACTAACAGGTTCCTTAAAAGGACTAGTCGGTGGCCCATCACCTTCCAGCCGTCCGATCCTTGCCTTCTTCGCAGGAGGTGTACACGGACCGGTAAGGCCGGTCTTGCTCCAACATTGGGAGAACAAAGATAGTGACATTAGAGTACACAAATATCTACCTAAAGGAACGTCTTATTCGGACATGATGCGGAACAGTAAGTTCTGCATATGTCCGAGTGGTTACGAGGTTGCTAGCCCTAGGATCGTCGAGGCGCTTTACTCGGGGTGTGTTCCGGTTTTGATAAACTCAGGTTACGTTCCTCCTTTCAGCGATGTGTTGAATTGGGCATCGTTTTCGGTTATTGTTTCCGTGGAGGACATACCAAATTTGAAAACGATCTTGACGTCGATATCTCCTAGACAGTATCTAAGGATGTACCGGAGAGTGTTAAAGGTTAGGCGGCACTTTGAGGTGAACTCTCCGGCTAAGAGGTTTGATGTGTTTCATATGATTCTTCATTCTATTTGGGTAAGGAGGTTGAATGTGAGGATCCGTGAGGTTTAAGTTTACGGGTGGGCTTGTAGATTTTTGTTTGTTTGGGGTGTGAAATGAAAATAATCGAAAATGTCAGGGAAATTGTTCTTGTGTAAATGTTTTCATGTCAAATAAGCTCAGTGTTTTTCTTCATTAATTTTGTAATACATAAATACTGTTTTTTCTTATTTATTTATTTATTTATTATTTACAAATAATCAAGCGTCAATAGGAAAATTCGAAGAGAAATCTAGCTGAAAATTTGATGTTTTATTTGAGTGAATTCTGTTTGTTAATTAATTACATTGTGATTTGACCAAAAAAAAATTAATTACATTGTGCATACATTAAGTTTGGGCTCAGCTGATCTAACCTTCAGATGGGCCAGAACCAGCAGCACTAGGTCCATGAATAATCAATAGTGGCAGATTCGTTATTTCTGTATTTACTTGAGAGCTTTAACGTCATCAACGTATTCGTGAACGAGGCCAGGTTTGAGCCTCGGGAGTGGGAATCTTGACGACGACGGGGCATCAGCAGAGAAACGATTATGACCATAGTGAACAATTTAATTTTTATCTATCTCCTCTGCGTGTACTTCTATATTGTTTTGTCGGGTTCTTGAAATTGGAACTTATCTAATAGTTGCGAATTATTTGTTATGATTTTATAGGGATTCACGCGTTGGGTCTAATATTTTGATCAGTCTGAGACAAGAACTAGATTATATTTGATCCGACCTGAAGTACTTTGCTTTCTGTCCACAAACACATGGCTCTCTATGTCAAATTATTTTACTACAATAATTGAGGTTGTTTCAGACGTCAAAGGACAGAATTTTAAAAATTAACTCATTTAATTAAGTTTGAGCTTAATTATTCAAAAGCTCAATTTTAGCTCAAAATGGATATCATAGATGATGATAAATATATATATTTTTAAAGAAGATATAGTGAAGATCTTTGATTCATCTTCACATAAAAATCAGAGCAATGATCTTATGCGGAGAAAAGTAATCTCTGATACCAATAAGTTCATTGTCTTGGGGTGCTTGATGTTGACCATCTTAAATTATACTAGCTTGTTTTGTTTAGACATTCTTTTAAGATTGTTGGTCTTGTGACCCAAGGCCACCGATTTGCCCTAAGTACACTGATCTTCTATGAACCAATTACAGATCCCAAATATGGCTAGGTTTTAGGACACAAAAACATTCCATTCATATGATAAAATCGTACAATGCGCAAAAGTCTGCCTTAGTCTAACATTACTTAAAATTTAAAACTCCAACAAATCTTAAGCTTGACGTGAGTCTCTCTCGCTCTCCAAGATCCGAAACACCTACCATGGGTAAGGCTGTTGCGATGATAACGGGGGCCAACAAGTTGAAGCAACACACATTGGATTATTGTATTGATCAGTACCGTAAATTTGACTCCCTCCGGCTATTTGATTGTTGTTCAGATTCATTTGCCTCTTCATCAAATGGTCTTTTAGTATTACACCTCTCAGATTCATCACCTGCGTCACAAAATCAAAAACTAAAGGGCTAAAACAACAAAGGATGAATAATTTAGAAATCACATTGGTGTATCTCAACCGAATATCTGATCATTATAAAATAAGAAATTTTGAAAATGTAGTGAAGAAAAAAAAAGAACTCAAAAAGTAGAGAGATAAATGACGGTTTTAGTTTGAGAAACTTCAAAAAAAAAAAAAACTGGAGATCTAACACTACTAAAAGCCCGATATACTGAACAGAGAGCTATGACACGTAGGATAGTTTATTCGGGCCAATCAGAAACATGTCTTTTGCCACGTCAGACAGACCTTTCATTATTTTACGTGTTATTGGGCTGTGTCAATGAAAGCATAATCGGCCCGATAACTCTGAGTTCCGCTAACCACGGCTGCAGCAAAGAACGGAGTTCGTCTCTTCTATTCGTTGTGACGGCGAGGCTGTGACTTTTGCAATTCTTCTTGCGATCTGAAACAGTCATTAATGGCTTCATGATAATCCAATTGATTCGTTTCTCCACGATTCATCTTTAATACTTTGCTTAGATCTGAAAGGTGGTGTGTAAACGATATAAATAGAAGTGAGTATTGATCTTCTTGAACTCATCCTCTCTTCGTATCTCTTACAATATACTAATTCACGGTGTTAATGTAATCCTAACGCCGTTGGTAACTGTTTCAATCATGTTGCTTCCTCTGGACCGATGATGATCGCGAACCTGAAACGAGCTCTTCGGGTGTCGTGTTGACCTGTAGCGGAGCAGGAGCAGTATGTATCTCCGAGCAAGCCACACAGCAGGAGGAGGAGACAGTTCAAACATGTCTTCTTCCATGATCAAGAGACTCCACCGTTGATGCAACAGCAAAGCGGTTTGTTAGGAGATGGATTATTAAGAACGACGTCATACCAAATACCAGGTTTAAACTGGTACTTCTCTTAAATCGATCTGTGGTCTGAAAAAGTTTCGGGCAACAGTGATAAGAGTCGGATTTTTATGGATTGATGGTGTCGTTTGCATTGTGTAATTTAAGATTTGTGTATATATTTTGGGTTAATTAATTGATCATAGGGAAAGTGTCTTTTATATATATATAGATACAGAGCATCATGGAGAGTGCATAAAGAATATTCAGAATACGGAAAAAGGTATGGCTCTTTGTAAATTGTTAGAGCTGTTGTGATTGATTTTTTTTAGATTCGAGAATTTTGTCATACGTTCTCCTGCAACTGACATGTTTGATTACGATGGGTAAAGGTATAAAGAGTAACTGACATGTTTATGTAAAGCAGATCACAAGAGTATGAAAAAGGCAAGAGATTGTGTATGATAGAGTCTGGTGTACTCAGGTCGAAATATCTGGTACATCAAGCAAGCTTGGGAAAGGTTAATTGCTCGAGCCTCAGAAGAGTGTGATGCCATACGAGAGTCTCATTTGTGCCTTTGTTATCTGGAATTGTACACAAACAGAAACAAACACACTTGAGAACAAGAATCCTCAGCAATTTGGAAGGGGCTCTTTACAAGGTTTTAACCTGGCCAAAATTCATTCCTTCGCTCTTGGATGAGATTAACTGGCAGAAGAGAATATGATGGAATCTGTATATATTTCCGTCTGGCCAGTTTCGTCAATAACCACACACATTATTCTTTGTCTTTAAAGTGTTACCAATGCGATGATGACTTTTGGTAAGATATTTGATGCATCCTTCTATCTTTTCTTTTTGTCAATCTTATGAATATGACATTGTTTCTTAGTTTTGCAGATTTATAAAACTCTTAACACATTGCTTTTACATATTTGATTTTTGTCTCTTGCTTTTGTAAGTTTTATCTCCGACTTGCAACACTACAAACCAGCATTAAGACGCCAGAGGCATGGTTATTATTGGTCTCAACACCGAATGTTCAATTCATCCAACTTTATGTGGATTCTTTCAAGTCGTGCATGCTTACTTGGTCTGCTTCTTTATAACATGTGATCTTAACGTCAAATCATTCGTCTCTGTTAAATTCTCAGCCAAATATGTAATGATTGAGCTTTTAGATATGAACTACAAATAATAATCCTATGAAGTATAGTACAGCAGCGATATGACCAAATTTCATTTTATACTTGGTCCACTCATTCTCTGGTTTCCAATTTGAGACTCTATCAACCATATGGTCAAATGTGCATACAAATGGGGAGTAGTATTTTACGGTTTATTTGGAGGAGAGCAATTTGTCTCCAAAGTTCGTCCCTAAAAAAAACAATTTGTCTCCAAAAAAAGATATAACTAAATCTTTATGTAACATATTAACTTCCTTGATCATGACATATGTCTTCTCAAATTCGTCTCCCTTCTCAATGCATTACGTACAAAGAGGCTATAGCTAATAAGTAATAACTCGACTAGGATATGATACTTCTTTTGTTATGATAATTATTATTGGAATTACAAAGGTCCAAAATCCGGCAAAAAAATTGAAATTGGTTTTCTCAAAAAAATAAATAAATTGAAATTTGTTATTTTCAAGTCGCCATATTCATCTGTTATTTTCAAATATACATATGGAATACACAGGTGGCACTGTACATGTGATGTATGGTTACATATTATATGAATTCGAGTTTTTTCATCTATTATTTGTTGAATCAATTTAATTGGTTATACATTTTACAATATTTTACATCAAAACATATATAAATAAGATAAACAAATATTTATATAATGGGTCCAATTAGTTGAAGCTTTTTATCTAAAAGTACGAAAAGTTTTAAACCGCTGATTTAAGAAAAAAATAAAACATAAAAATATAGGGTTGTAGATTTAAGGGGAGGGTCCATTAAACAACTTGGATACAAATTAGAAACAAAAACCATAATCAGTTTTAAGTGAAATGAAACATTTATATAGTTCAACCAATTAAACACCATAACTAAAAATTAATAATAATTAATAATTTTTGTTTATTCTACTCATCACCTTATATATAATTTATAATAACAAAAAATGAATAGAAAATTTTTTGAAATGTGCAAAACAGAAAGAATGAATAATTTAAAATGATTTTATAATTGTTTGTCTACTTATATTTTTATAATAGATTATAATCACTACTATATAAAAGAAGCTATTTTTGGAGCTTCTAAGGGGTGCCACGTCAGCATAAATATTCTCATCCAATCAATGAACCATGTCATTTTAAATTTCATAGATTATTTTGCTTCTCCAAAAATACAAGCTATGTTCTGACTAAATTAAAACTCATTTACAAAAACCCAACGAAATCATTAAAAATCTCATCTAAAGAAAGGCCCATGCCGACCCTTTATCTTCCTCCTCACCTTGGAAACCTATTTTAATCTGTAAGCAGAGACGACAGCTTCGGAGACGGAGCTACAGTTCTGTCTGATTGTGAATGTTGTGTTCCTTGCGTACTGATGAGGAGTCGTGGTGAGACAAGAACAGTTCTTTCGAACGTAGACGTCACCGGAGGTTATATCGGCTGTTATGTCGGAGGGTAATGCGTCGAACATGCTTTGGATTATGGGGAAGGTTTTGGTTTTTGTTCGGTTTGAAAGCGAGGAAAGAAGTGCAGAGATGGGAAGTGTCGGAGCAGTTCATCGGCTTCGAGGAGGAGAGGAGAGGTAAGATGAAGAAGGAAAGAACCTAGAAAGTAGAAGTTGCTAGAGTCATCGAAAGGTTTGATTTTTCTTAGGGATTAAGAAGAAAGATTGTTGATTTTGTGAAATTGAAAGGTGAATCAAGATGGGTTTTGATTGGTTTTGTTAATGGAGATGTGAGAAAGAAGTTGAAATCAGATGAAATCTCAGTCATGGGAGAAGAGTGAAGCTCACAGTTTCTGAAGGACTTTTTGATTAGATATTTAGTGTATTTAATTAGGTTAGGTGTTTGTTAGTTTTGTACCTAATACTTATGTTGGATTTATATTATTTTTGTCCGAACCTCAAGATGATTTAGCTACAGTTTAATTCCAATTGTTAATATAATTTATAATTTATTTGTTTAGCAAAAAAGCCACTCTCTATATTTATAAAGTTGTTTTCAAATTTGAACACATGTTTTTAAAATTAGATTTGGCAGTATATGATATATTCTAATTTCTTATTGATTTCTCTATTTTACCACATAATTAAAAGAGAAAATTGGCGTCTATATCATATTTACTTCCCCAAACTAAGCGCATACTATAGTTTACGAAAACATAATTTTTAGGACCATTTTGCCCCTATGCCGCTAACCAAAACAGTGCAACCCTAGCTGACACACTACTCCATTTTTCAGACAGCATCGCTTCCCGAAGATGCTACTTGCTGTGAGAACACATAGCTTTAATCTTTATCATATGAACAGTTTCTGCAAACTCCTGAAGATTGTACTAGGTGTTCTGAGATCAAAAGTTGGTACGATAAATATGATGTAAGAAGAGATCAAGGGCGTTTCAACATATCAAAACTAGATTATGCAAGATATTTGGGGAAATACAGTGGGGGAACAGGCGACTGAGTCAAGTGTTGCTAGGACCGGCCAAAGCTTACTTGGAATTTATTCTGATCCGGAAATGGTCTCAATTGGAAGTGATGCTACATTCATTTCTCGAGACGATGATAACGACATGGAACTCAGAGAACTCTGGAGCATGTAAATTTTTTAATGTTTCTGTCGTAGAGGCCACACTTCACAACGTGAAACTATGTATGATGTCTGAACTACAAGAGACATGTTTCAAATTTTCTGCAAAGTGGATTTATGCAAAATCATGACCAGTTGATACAGTCTTACATGGACATACAAAGCCCAAATCATGTCGGCTGGAAGAACATGGGATTTTTCATGACCATCCATTACCATATAACAGATAAGATGGTAGTCAAAGAGTGTCAACTGAAATCTCCTTTGGCTCTACCCTCCCCAGTGATTTTATGTAGTAGGTTGAACATAAGCAAAGTCAGCTCAAAGAAATGGGTTGAAAGAGTTGAAGATGAGGATGTACGCTTCTCTGTACTTTTGGATGTTTCCTCTCTTCGATTGCTGCTTTCCTTTTCAGTTAGATCTTTAGTTGTACGGTACTATTTGTTCTCACGGAAGCAAAAAAAACAATATGGTGAAAAATAGCATCAAAACTTCCAAACTCGCCATGTCATTTAAAGTCAAAATGAATATTAGCTGATTTAAAATCAAAAACGAAATTCAAATTATTATTATCTACAGTTGTAATAAAAATATCTATAGTTGTGTACTCCAACTTATAAGCATAAATATATAATATTTAAAAATATAATTGTGTAAACAACATTAATATATTATATACATTTACAAACTCAACTAAATAAATAGCTACTAATAGTTAATTTTAAGAGTTTACTTTTATTAATAAAAAGTGTGAAAATGATACATCATATTTAAAATATATACTGATAAAAAATTCATGATAAATAATTCTATTTTAGTATTCTTAATTATTATAAAAGATAAATTAAAATTTTAATATAATTTGGCCTTTGAAATTTTGTTCAAAATGGTGCAACACCAAAATTAAGTTGTGTCTTATTCCCATGTATTACTCGATTTTTATTCCAAAAAATTTTCCAAAATAATTTCAATTTTATTTAATTAATAATTGTTAACAATACTTTAAACTTATAAAAAATTACCAATTAACCTTAACTATTTTATGTTTACAAAATTTCCATAAAAATATAATTTATTTATATTAAACATTTATTATTAAAAAGTAAAATAGTCATAAATATATAAAAAATATCATATTTTGGTTCAAATAATGTATTTTATAATGAATAATGAGTTTTTTAATCTTTGATTTTAATAAATCAAGCAAAATGTTTTTATAAAATCAGTCATTATTTTATCATTTGGACAATACTTTTCTGATTTTGTCAGTTCTATAAATGATTTATCGGATTATTAAATCACTTATTTTATTTATTTTATATTTTATGTTTATTTTTGGTATTTTTATTTGTTTATGCATCTTTATTTAAAATTATTAAATATTCTCATATGGAAATCATATTTTCATGTTATTGTATTATTTTTAAATTTAAATATTTAAGTATCACATAAAAATGAGGAAAAATATGAAATAAATATATTTAAGATTTAAAGTATTATTATATAAATAAAAAATGTTCAACTCTTAAATAGAGTAATGACTAAAGTTACTCTATTTATGAAGTGGGATTAGAGTTTACTCCAAACATCAAAAAAATGATGTAGAGTTGGAGATTCCCTAACAATTAGGACCAAAAAAAATCATCAACAATTGCTTTATTAAGTAGAACTAGAGTTTGACCCGTGCATCCGCACGGGTGTTTAATTTAATAAAATAGACATATAATTTTTTTTACAATACAAAATATAATAGTTGTACAAACATACATTCATATGGGTATTTATTCGATTTGTAATTGTGATAAATTGACTATTTTTACTGTATGTAATTTGTTGATTTCTCATATTATGGTAGAATACAAAACAAATTAAAAATATATTATATAATATATTTGTCGATTTATATTTTTGACTACAGTAACCATTTTGATGTATTTATTTCTAAATTAGAGAACCAATTATTATGTTTATATATATTAATAAATCTATATTTTAAAAATTAAATGTATCATGTTTTAGTAACATAGATATATATGTCTCTAATTTTTTTATATGCCAAATAAATTTCACTTTTATTTTCATTTTTGAGAAAATATTAAATTGAAATTTATTTGTTGTATTTTTATAATTAAATTTATATGTGTGAATTGTATTAATCATCAAATTATTTAATATATATTTTAAAAATAACTTTATATATTTTAATAAAAATATCTATAGTCTATATTTTGCATGTGAAATAAATAATGATATATATGAATATATCTATAACATTTAAAGTTTGTAGATACATTTTAAATAATTTTTTTTTAGTTTTATTGTAAAATTTGGTTACAGAATAATCTGGTTAGAAAATAATCGTAAGTTTCGTACGTTTGGTTAGAAAAGAATTTAACAAAATAAATGATTTGTAGTTAATCAATTAAGTGTGAAGTTTGGATAGCGAAAAATCTAACAAAATAAATGATTTGTTGTCAATTAATTAATAATTATTAATTAGGTAGCGCATGTAGTTATTAGAATGAAAAAAAAATTCTAATACTTACTTCACTTTTAATAATATAGATATATTAAAATAGATATTTTGATTATATTGAGTATATGGAGAGCGTAAAAAAGATATAATATTCATTGAACAAATAGACGATGTTTGTATATGTTTTCTTAGTGTTCATATGTTGATCTCGTGTGGTTAAAATGATTTTTTTCACTTATTACGTCTTTTTTTTTTTTACACTATAGTATAAATATATATAAAAGTTGGATTGTAAATTACAACTGATTCATGATATGATTATTAAAGTACAAACTAATTAATCATCTTCTTCGTGAAAAAAATTGTCTCAACTGATTCATGTTTTGATATTCCTTATTGTTTAGATTTGCTTAAATTATTGTTGCCATGTTTTTAGTTAAAAATCAATTTAGGAAAATGCATTAATAAAAGAGGAAAAACAAAGAATATCTATTGTTAGGTATATTAAATACTGCAATGGCATTCTATTGTAAATATTGTGCAAGTTTAAGGGTTAGTTTAATTTTGTACTTCTCTTTTAATAGATTAGATTCTTCTGTTGTCGGTAAAAAAAAATCTTTAACTACTTTTCGAGCTCAAATTTATAGATCTTTAGGATAAAGTTACCAAAGAGTGTCATATATTTGTGCTAATTTAAAAAAAATTATATAACCATACAATCCGCGCGTAGCGCGGACACGAACCTAGTACTCTTAAAGTTATATGGCAATCCATGATTTGCTTACTTTTAGTATGATTTCTAATGTAATTATTAAATAAACTATATTAAATAACTACTAGTAATATTTTATCTATCAATTACCTAGGTGAATATCTAAAGGGAGACGGATGCTCTAAGATCCCATGATTTTTTTTTTAAATGGTGCATATATATACCACATCGTGCGTTGTCAAAAAAAAAAATATATCTATATATACCTCATCGTGTAGCATTTGATTCTGTCTTGAAACCACGTCGTACTCTTTCCTTAGCGAGTTGTACGACTCCTCGAGATGCTTCACCCTCCACCGTGCACGGCGGTTCTGGAACCAAACAGCTACCTGACGTGGCTGCAGACGAAGCTCCTTCGACAGCTTCACCTTCCTGTCTGAATCAAGTTTGATATCTTCTTGAAAACTCTGTTCAAGTGAAGCTAATTGTTCAGTCGTTAGTTTCTGCTTCTTCTTTATCATCTCGTCGTCGTTACTTGGATATTGGCACGCATTGGTGATCTTTTCTGATGATTCCGGTACAGAAATAACCGGTCCGGTTTGCGTAAGGACGGGCGTAGACGAATTTCCTGGTAAAACTTAACAACAAAAACAAAGAGAACGACACAAACGCTCAACAATAATAATTTCAAATACAATACAAAAAAAAACTTTCCAGTTTTTCTTGAGCGAGAAAACGAATCTCAAAACATTTGAAAAGCGACGTTTCTACTTTTGAAACACTGAGCATGGTTCCAAGAAAGTCATAAGAATATCGGTGGTCTATATCCTACTTCTCATAAGAAAAGCGTGATAATTCCAAGATTTTTAGAATTGCAAAACGTTTTTCCCGTTCCCTCAAAAAAGTCATATACTGGAGTACTGTATAAAATCGAATCTTTTCCAAAAATGGAAATAGTAGGCGTATTTCTCTGAGTCTCTCATAATTAAAATTAAAGAAAATAATAAAAAGAGGAAAAATGGTTTCAATTTTAAACATTTTGAACAAATTTTGAGAATTCTATTATACAAGTGTCATTCAACTGACCATTCATATTTCTTTAATTTTCTTTAAAAAAATCATAAAAATAAAATACTAATATTTTCTTTTTAATCTCTCGCCATTAATGGTGCTACCTTTTCAAAATTTAATGCAAACCTAGCTATATTTTGGTGGAAATTTTAAAACTCAACCGGAATTACAACAAATCCACAAAAAGATGGATATAAAGATGCATGTGAATGAATATACCTGCATAAGGATCATAGCTGAAGTTTTGGAGCGAGTTGGATGAGTTAGACTCCAGCCACTGAAGTGGCATAAAAGCAACTCTCATGTTTTCAACATTGCTCGTCGTTGACCATTCCATTTCCTTTAGTCTTGCTGTTCTTGTGAATCTAATAAAAAGACATGATAAATGATTAAGAGGAATAGATTTTAGGGTTGTATACTACAGACGAATTTTAACATACAAAATTAGGGTTTTGGTGGACCATACGAGCGGGTCAGGCGTGACGATAAGTTTCTTCTTCTATACACTTTTTTGGAGGTGCAACGAAGTGTGAGAGCATGCAGTGAGAAAGAGATAGTTATACACTTATACTTATATTGAGATAGAGGTTGAGTATGGAGATAGAGGTAGAAAGAGGGTGAAGTGTGATTTTTTAGTCTCACCTTGCACGTCATCATACGTCATCTCCCTAAGATTTACGTAAGATGATATAGTTGTTGAATCTTACTTTTAAACTTGGACTTTTATTGATTTTGCCTTGAAAAGACCACTAGTAAACAAAGCGGATTTGGTGGCTGAGATTTAATCAACGTTATTGAACGGTTTATATAGTTATGTATTTGCTAAAGTGCGTTTGCTAAATACTCCTTATGTTTTAAAAAGAATTAAAAATTTGTTGAAAATATAGAAATTTTAAATTTTCAACGCATTATTTAATACTAAATTTTTGACTTCAATGGTAATTGTGTTTATTAAAATTATATCGGTTAAAAGTTATGAAAAATATTTAATTACAAAATAATAAATTAATAATCAAAATTTAATACAATATATTTTTAATAGGCGTAAAAATTCTAAAACATAACACATATTTTTTTGAAATAGAAGGAATAATAATAACGGAGAAAGATTACATTTTTATTGCTTATACTTAATTACTGTTAACGATCTCCCTACTGACGTAGGGGAATCTACGATAACACAAAAATCTTATTTAATCTAAAAATATATAAAAATTAATATCTTTTTTTAATTCGTTGAAAACACCAATGTTCTAACTGAAAACCAGGAATATAGACAAAACTCTTCATTTGTATTAACTAAATATATAAAATTGAATATAAACTTAAGTCTAAAATGCTATATATAAAAAAACCATGAAAACTTTAAAACAATAAAATTAATTATCATATTCAATATTAAACTAGATAATAATAATGAGAAAATCTTTTAAATATTTTCTCTGCATTATTTTCTCGATTCGCCCTAGAATCTTAACTGTGGTCTTCAATTGTTTTTTTTTCTTTCTCTTCCATTGATGAGATTTAACATCCTTGATCTTCCCGTAAGCAAACAAAAATCACATGTGGAATACATGAATTTTGTCCACGAATTCAATCATCTTTGTTGAACCTTCTCTCTTCACAACCCAAATCCCCCACAAGACACGTAACTACTTCAATTTTTGCTTTGATGTCAGCCACCATCACGTGATTTGCTTGTATTAGAGCACTATTTTCCATGCTTATCACAAATGCACTATCTTGTATGGAACTAGCTGAGTTGGAGTTATGGACGCCTTCATGCACGACGATGTCTTGCGGTACTTTATATTTGATGAACTGTGCATAGTCATTATCATAAGTATCGTAAACCGGCTGTCCAATAATCTCTATGTAACTGTTTTTTTAGAACAAGTCCTCCATGATTCCATAATCAAATTACGATAACTACAAGAATTTTATTTAGTTTACTAAAATTAAGAATAAAAAGAAATTCTTAACTTTTATTAATTAATCAAATATACAAAACTGAATACAAATTTAACACTAAATATATATATATATATATATATATATATATATAAACCCATAAAAATCCTAAAACAATAAAAATAATTATCTTATCCGTAATAAACTAGATTATAATAATAAAAATATCTTCTAAATATTATCTCTACATCATCGCCGCCTACTTTTATTCTTTAGGTCACCAGTTTTGTAGACAATATCTATTGTTCAAAAGGAAGAAGAAAAAAACAATATCTATATATACATAGTATATACATATATATATATACTTGATTAGAAAATCTATATAGCAAAAGCATAGGCAATATAGATTAACTATATATAGAGAGAGATAGAGATATACTTGAAAGCTCTTCTAAACCTGATTAGCATTTACATAAACCTACTTGTGGGCTTTAACATTTTAATCACATTCCTATACCTAGTTGTAGACATGGAAGCGTAAATGTAGTTGAAAAGAAAATTGATTTATTCCAAAAAAAAAAGAAATTGACGGAACAACAATCATCTTAGATGGCTGTCAAAAAAAAAAAAAAAAAAAACAATCATCTTAGATGAACTTTTGTAACTTCTACATATTTAATACAGGGTGGGGGCATCAATGGTCAAAGTCAAGGTTAAAATAAGTGAAATGGTCCCCTAACAAAACTCCATAGAAACTGACAACATGACTTCCCTCTCTACTTTCGGTATCATGCATATAAATAGATATGCATCCATTTTAATTAACAATAAGATTTTGTATTCTTGCTTTGTCTTATACAAACACACAACTGTCTAAATATCCCAAAAAATTATAATGCAAAACCTATGTTTGTCACTATTGGTAACTCACAGAAACGTTTATATGTGCAGTTACCTGAAAGGCCAAAAGCTATGACAAACGTACATATGTGCAGTAAGATGAAAGGCCAAATGCTATGGTAAACGTACATATATGCAGTAACATGAAAGGCCCAAATCTATGATAAACGTACACATGTGCAGTAGCCTGAAAGGCTAAAAACAAACTTTGAAAGCAACTTTTGAAAGTGAAGAATCAACACAAACAGCAAAGTAGATCATCTATATAAAGAGTGTATAACCGATAAAAAAATTAAAATATAGCTTTACACATTTAACAAAAAAAAAGCGAATAATGAAATTTTTGTTCCCCATATATTTTGATTTAAAACACTGTTTTTTCCTTACTTGCCAGTTGCCACGGCCCTTAATTTTCTACGCTAAGAACCGAAGGTAACTGATTGACTGGAATCATGCTTGGTTAACGATTACACGTAACTAGATAGACCCCTCAAAAGTACAATAATTAACATTTTGATGCCATACGGTCAAATAAATAGATTTAAATTAAAATCCCCATAAGAACTTTTGGCAGAGTTTGATGCATGCATTAGACAAAAAGGAAGCCCCCAAGAACTAAGATCTCAGAAGGATCAGGAGAATCCATCCGTTGTCATTGTTTTGGAAACTTTTCAGAAATAATTTAGTAGTTAGAACAAATTATTTATAACTCTATTTTCCATTATTATCAAGTAATATCAGTAAATTAATATTTAGATATTTTTAAATTAAGAATGTACAGTTAAAAGTATTTGCAAATGAGATAGCAAATTTTTAGTGGAAAGTTTTCAGATGGTTTTGTAGGTTTGTTTTGCCTGTATAGTGAAACAATTAAAAGGGGTGAATTGGTTTAAAACCCTAAAAAAATGAAAATACCTATGATGTGACTAGTTTGTGTCTATGGAAAAAAGTATAACATTGTGGGATTTAAGGTATTTGGTTAATTAGGGTAAAAGTCTAGTGTATGGGGTGCAATTTCCCTTAAAAGATCTAATATTTCTTTTTGCAAATTATCAATATTATTTAAAGTAAACAAAAATCTCATTATTTGTTTATTTCTATATATATTTGGTAGGATATTCAAACTTGATCCATGTCATTGATCCACATGATGAGTCTTCTATCCACTTAAACCAAATTGGTTTTCGATGATATCATGTAAAATGAAATTTTATATCAGGTTCGATTTTGCAAAATAGTATTACCATTGTTTTTCTACTTGAAGTTTTTAGTTTGAAAGTGGAAGAAAGAAACATGTTAATTACCAAACTTGGGCTCTCAGGTTCACTGACATGTGATTAGGCCTAAAACAGCAAGAGTGGCAAGCTTCGAAATTTAGCTGATCACTGGCTTCCAAGTCATAATATCGGATGGTTCTCAAGTCATTTTCTGCTGCCGCTTTAGTCGGCTCTGGTTCTGTTCTCCCGAGATTTCGAAATCGAGAGTATCATTATTCGACCTCTTCTAGGGATACACGTCTTGCATCTGATATTTTAACTTCTTTCTGATTTACTCCCCATTTTACATATTTTAAAATTTTTACACATTAAAAGTATATATTAAATGTTGATTATAAATATATTATTATTATTTTCACAATTTTTAGTTAATCATATTCAATAAACACAACTAATTTCTTTGTAGTTTACAATTTTATCATTATTATTTAATAAAAATATATAAAAATATAAAGATGTATCATTTTGAAATAATTTTTTATTCTAAATTATAGAATATTTTAAAATGAATAAATATTTATTGATAAAGATATCTAAGTCGAAACCAAATAAATATCGCCAAAAGATAGTACCAAAAGAAAGTCTTGTATTTTTTTATTTTATGTCGTTCAACCATACAAATAATTATTATTATTTTTGTTGAATTGGATCCAAAACGGAAGAATTTACGTATATCTCAAATTGTTTTTACAACCATGCTACCATTGACTATCAGTGCTTAGTTAAGAGATTTAAGAAAATTGTAGCCGAGAAAAATGAACCCTTGCTAAGTTTTTTTTGAAAAAAATGAACCCTTGCTAAGTTTTTTTTGAAAAAAATGAACCCTTGCTAAGTTACTCAATTCTTTTTTTTCTGATATTTTTATTCATTGGCATCGTAAATATATTAGTTATGTTTTTTTCCGTAAACACTCGGCTTGTTTTTGCCCAACTTTTATCTAATTTCTTCTACTGAATGTAAGAAAATTATATATATTTCACGAAACCCTTTTTCATGCAACTTGGATTCCGTATGGGCTTTACTTAATGGGTTAAATTGTATTGTTAACGGCCGACGAAAAAAAATTGTATTGTTTACGTGTTAGTATATTGTAAATTTATAATGTTTCTAATGGCCTGACAAAAAATAAAAATACGTTCCTATGGGCCCGATGTAGTTTTTAACAAGTGAAAACGAATTACTCCTCCCATAGTCAGTCGTTGCCCTAGATGGATATTCTTTTTCTTTTTACAACTGAAGCGTTATTCAAAGCTCATGCATCAAATAACGAATAACGAATACTGTGGAATGAAAATAAATGTAATACTATTGCAAAAATCAAAGGGCATGAGCATTAATGAGTATCTCAAAGAGTTTATTGAGAATAAATAATAATAAAAAAAAAATAAGAGAAAAAAAGAGAGTCTCTCTCCATGAGAGACTCAAATATTTCTTGGGATTTTTTTTTAACAAGTGTTACAATTATAGGAGATCTGTTATTATTAATAGATATAAAAACATGTGTTAAGAAATCTAAGGAGTCTTTCAACCAATGTTGATGGCCTAAGAAGCAAGAAGTTGCAGGCAAGCAACACAACAACACATAAGGAAAAGGCAACTTTCAAATAGCAATAAGATAATAACTACTGTGGAATCTATACTATTAAAAGAGAATCATTCCTAAATAATCTACTTAAACAATGTTGTTGGACCATTTCATTAGACTTAACTATTTATTTGGTCTTAACTTATATTTCTTTAACTATATAAATACTTTATATAATTTAAATGAATTTATTTATTATTCTCTCATAATCTATTATATAATTGCTCTAACAATAAATCCATATGAATATATGATAGATTATTCAAATGTGATCATTACCACATATAATTCTATTAATAGTATAAATTTTCAATGGTTTAGTTATGTTTAATAGGTATATAATTTGTATTTTAAAAATTTAAGTATTCATTTGGTCCTTACTTTAGTTTCTATTTTTTCTATGCTCGATTATTTATAAAATTCAGCTTAATTTTGAATTTTTTTTTCCAGTTTGGTACGGTTCAGTGCACTCGGATAAATGTACTCAAACTTATACATTATCTCTTATATAAGAAGAATTTATTTAATTTCAAAAATAAACCCGCGCTTTCTATGCGCGGGTCAAAATCTAGTGAATATATTATTTGGCTTGGGACACAAGAACGTTCCATTTATGTTTTAAGAAAGTGCAGTGATATAAAATTAAAGCTTGTCTTAATCTAACATTAATGTCTCTCTCTCCCTCTAAGATAAGCACAAGCTATTACGGGAAAGGGGGCCAGCAAGAGGAAGTGATGAGCATCGGGTTGTTGTACTGATCAACAACGTAAATTTGATTTTCTCCATTGATTTGATTGTTGTTTAAATTTTCTGCTCTTGGATGAGCTATCACCACCGATGGAATCTCCGTCATGTCTTCACCACCGGAGATCTGTTTCTTGATCAATCCCTGGTCTCTTAGTAGAGCTCTTAGCTTCTTCACCTGTGGTACAAATCAAGTTGTGGGATGGGGTCTCTTTGATAGAATCAAGAACTAAGGGACAAAACAAGTTAATGAAAATATTTATGATTTTGAAAAATATTGCAATATGGTAAATGGTACACTAGACCTCCTCGTGCAGCATCTGCTTCTCTCTAGAAACAACTTCGTACTCTTGCCTGAGCGAATCGTATAGCTGCTCAAGCTGCTTCGCCTTCCACCGTGCACGGCGGTTCTGGAACCAAACCGCGATCTGACGTGGCTGCAAACCAAGCTCTCTCGACAGCTTCAGCTTCCTGTCTGAATCTAGTTTGATCTCTTCTTGAAAGCTCCGTTCAAGTGAAGCTAATTGTCCACTCGTTAGTCTCTTCTTCTTTATCATCTCGTTGTCGTAGCTTGGAAATTGGTACGCATTGATTATCTTTTCTGATTCCGGTACAGAGATAACCGGTCCGATTTGCGCATCTGTCGGTGTGCATGAATTTCCTAGTGTAACACAAAAACAACAACAGCAAATAGTATAAGCGAATCACAACTTATCAAAAGTGACGTCTTTAACTTTAGAATTTGGATCCCAAGAAAAAAGTATTCTGGATCCCAAAAAGAAGAAGAAATTTAAATATTAAATTTTCTAGACTGAAGATAAGAACATCTTAAATTCTCATCTCAGAAAGAGTAACGATTTTAGGTAACATATATACCCCCAAGGTCTTTGGAATAAAGCCTATGAATACTTTCTCAAATAAATAGTTCACAACAAAAGAAAATAACTTAGAACTTAAGAACACTTCCAAGAAAGAAAAAAAGACAAGTGAAAGTGGGAAAGTACGTTTTTTCTACTTTATGGATTTGTTGGGACAAAAAAAAAAGGTTCACGGACTTGTCAAACGTGAGATCAATTTGGAACTTACAATATAAACGAACATTTTGGTGAATATATATATGAATTGAAGCCTTAAGCCAAAAGAGATAGAACAATGTATGCATCTAATTAAATTAAAGAAACAAGAGCATCTATGTAGTCAAATGATATATAAATGTGTGCATATATACCTGAATAAGGATCATAGTTGGAGCTATGGAGCGAGTTAAATGAGCTTGACTCCGGCCATGGCGGTGGCATAAAAGCAACTCTCACGTTTTCTAAGTTTCTTGTCGTTGTCCATTCCATTTTCTCTCAGTTCTTGTGAATCTTAATATGTATAAGATGATATGAGAGACGGCTAAAAAGCATGAAAGGTATATATGATCTAATATGACGGAGAAATTGAAAAGAAAACTAGGGCATAATAACCTTTTTTGGAGGAGCAACAAACTGTGAGACTATGAGAGCATGCAGTGTACTCCAAAGCAATATATATTGTTGGATGCATTATTTTAGGGGAGATATAGACATAGCGTGGAGAGAGAGTGAGATGTGTGTGTGTGTGTTGTGTGAGATTTTTTCACCTAACAAGGGAGCAGCCCAACTGTACCTTTTGTTTTGGAATGCAAAGATTGTAAAGGAAAGTGTGATATAATTTTGTCTTACATGCACATCATCAACATCATCCATATTATTTCTCTCATTTGTATAGGTTAACATATTTTGTTGTATCCAAGGGGTCAAGCTTGGAATTTTAACAAATATTTTCGGATAACTATTTTTCTTTGAATTAAGAACATACCATGACACTTTGAAAAATTTCAGACCATGTGCCAATCCTACTATATAGAAGGAACTAAATTTTAGCTTCCTAAGCCTTGCCACATAGACACAAATAATCAGAACCAATCAATTTGACAGGTCATCCCGAAGTGGGCTTGGAATAAAAAAATTAAGTCCCCTTCGCAGCCCATTTAATCCATCTGGCAGCCCAATCAAAGTTTTATCTCCTGTGAAAGTGTGTCCACATGACGGTTTTTAAAATTTGTGGGGCCCACATACTTTCAGTTTGGTTTGATAATTAAGTTTACGCAAGCGTTCGTTCAATTATTTTGGCAGTTTGGTTATATTAAAAAGTTTGGTTAATAAACAAAACTCTGCGTTTTGTGTGTTGACTAGATTAGGTTTTGATTGTTATCATTCTCTTCCCGTCTTCAACCTTGCAGTCTCAGCTTACTTTTGCCTGCAAACACTATGATTTCTTCCTTTAACTCTTAACCTCCCATTTCGTTCAACGTATTCCTCTTAATTTCGCCAATAAATGTTATTCTCATTTAACACAATCACGATGACGACCTCTCCGTTTCCTTCACTTGAAGCTATAAATTGGAGAGAGTTGAGAGTTTGATGAATCATCACAACAACTCTCAGTTAATCTTCATGTTGCAAGATTCTTCGTAAATATCTTCTTCCGATGTTGTTATTGGGCAATCAACCTTCGACGCCCTCCGACTCAGTAGATCTTTCCACTTCGTTGTTGCTCGGCTTCTCTGTTATTGGGACTCGAAAAACATCAAGAAGCATGGTGAATTCATGGGAATCACTCTACCTCTCTTCAATGAGAAGGTATTGTATCGACAAGCATCTTATACTAGATCTTAATTTTTTTTATTTTTTAAAAGGCCGATGCTCTAAAATCTTCAACTCTGCAGATGGAAAGATCACTGCTTTAAAGGAATTACAAGTGAGAGAACAAAACAAGCTTCCCTCTTTCTGTTTTGTTTTATTGTTTTTGATAATGTAAGATATAATTATGTCAATATTTGTATTGCAGGGTCACATATGGAGAACAGGTTTCGAATGTCATGAACTGAAATCTGTTGTTTTCGAGGATGTACCAGAGGCTTTGGAGAAATGGCATTCTTCTGGAATAAAGGTATGTTCGTGTAGTAAAGTTATTAGAGAAATGGTGCTTTTTATGGTTGTATGTCTAATGTGTTGATTGTGAGTAGTTTACATATATTCAAGTGGTAGTCGATTAGCCCAAAGGCTTCTCTTTGGGAACACAAACCATATATTCAAGTGGTATATAAATGACCTATCATTTCCATCAGCTGCTTGCACATGACCTATCTTACGTGTCTTGGCTGCAGAAACAAGAAAGAAAGCAAGAGTTACAAGGAGATTACAGAAACATTGGGAGTGGATGATCCTTCAGAGATTATTTTTGTGACAGATGTTTATCAAGAAGCTACTGCTGCAAAAACTGCAGGTAAAAGAAAACACAAACAAAACTCCCTGAATCATATTTTAGTTCTAACCGGTTTGAGATTCTGATTAAAAGAACTGATTTTTTCTCAATTCTGCAAAAAGGTCTGGAGGCGATCATATTGATTCTACCTGGTAACGTATCCTTTCCAGAGAATCATGAGCTCAAGACTGTCTCTTCATTCTTCCAAATCTAGAGTATGTTTCATATGGTGTTGCATTTGACATGAGCACAGTTACCAAATATATCTCCGCTCAATGGACGCTATGAAACCTGGTGCAGACTGTCACAAGCCTGGCATGGAAGTGTCCTGCACGACGTGTATTAACTACGATTTAGTGTGCAAGTTTGTGTACTTGATCGTGGAGTTCGACCCAACAGTTGCAAATCCATCTCAGAGCAATTTCCCCATTTCTGTTTTTGTTTGCGTGACTCAATCTTTTGTTTGTTTTTATTTATATATTTAAATATTCCCACTAACTATAAAAGATTAATTACTTCAGGGACTACATAAACACCTTAGACCTCATATTGTAAATAGGTTCATATACAACCAAATTTAATGTAGTGAAACAAGATGAGCTATGAAACATTGTGAAGAGTAGACTAGAAAGAAAGCTAAATTGTGTTCAAATGCAAAATAAAGGTCAAGCAACTTCTTGAGACATTAATTACTTAGTATAAAGATTAACATTCCCGTATGTTTAAATACACCAAGATAATAAAACGGATAGAAATATACTAAAAAGATAGATAGTACTGACTAACCACAACAGTTTGTTATGAATCTGTTTACGTAACTCCTTTATTGATAGAAATAGGGCAGATACAAGCAGAAATAAAGTAGGTACAAGCAAAAAATCAAGCTAAGATATGGCGATATCATCCCAAGCTCCATTCACGATCTCATCTCGGTCGTGAATCACAACAATCAGCATGCCCTTCTAAAACTCTCGGTTCTTCTATTTTATAGTCAACCATATCTCTAACAAAAAACTTTTGGTATGAAAGTCTTTTTTACTTATTCTGCTACAGGTGCAAGTCAGCACTATCTCAGTGCCTATCACATTCTAATCAGGCATGATTCAAGAAGGATACAGAAAAACCAAAGTTATCAACAAATAACAGAATGACAATTACAAAAATCAAAATAAAAAAGGACCCCGCGTTTGCGCGGGGTTGATGAACCTAGTTTAGATTAAAAAGAAATTTATTTACTAAAGAGATAGAGGTTTCAATATAAATCTAGTCATAAGATGATAGGAATAAATATTTTTTTCTTAAGTAATTAAAGATGTATAAAACCAATAAATGATAATCACATTTTATTTAGACTAACTATTTTAACAGGATCTTCTAAACTTGGAACGTTTTAACATTTACATAAGTCTACTTGTGGCATTAACATTGATACCACCGTCTTAATTGACTGATTTTCTAGACGTGGAAAATAGATGTAGCTGAAAAGAAAAAGAAGATTTATGAGATTTTTATATAATATTTGCAATGTCATGTATTAATAATTTATACGGTGGGGGTACTTATTTTTGTCAAAGTTAAGCTTAAGAATGTGAAAGAGAAAGAGTGAAACGTAATTTAATGGTCCCCCAAAACTCCACAAAGCTGACAATGTGGTTCCCCTTTCCATTGGTTATGCCTCCATTCTTGGTCCTAAGATTTTTTTTTTGGTCCTAAGATTTTCAGTTATAGCTTTGTCTTATTTACACACCATCTATGTATACCTTATATATATTTGTGTGTGTGTAAATTAATATACAAAAAGTTGTCACTTCACTTGTGGCAAAAGCTACCTTTGAAAGCTAAGAATCAACACAGAGAGCTATGTAGATCATCTATATATGAAGAGTATAATATGACCAATAAAAGCCAAAACAAATAACAAGTTTGAAAACTAAGTCTCACTGTCCAAAAACTAAGTTTGAAAGCTCGACCCAAAAAAAGTCTCATTGTCCTCATCTACTGTGTACTTTTTTTCTCTCTCTTTACCCCCCCCCCCCCCCCCCCCCCACATTCTTTTATTAACTTGCAGTTGAACAATCTCTCTCTCACTCCATATTCAATTGCTTCTTAACAAATGCTTGATGTGTAACAGTGTAAGAGAGAAAGAGTGTTTGAGGGGAGAGAAGAAATTAATCTTTTTGTATGTTAAAAGCAAGTAGATAGGGTTTAAGCCGATTGATGGTAAGCAATGAGTTTTAAAACTAATGACAGTGCATAAGGGAAAAGGGAAGGTTTTGAAAGAGATGCATGAGACATTACAATTTTTGCTGTTTTTTTTTAACTTTTTCTGAGAAATATGAATGGACTTCGATGATTGCATTCATTGCGAAGGACTCGTTTGATAACAACTCATCATACTCTCTCTTTTTCTTGATGAAATTCTACTATTTCAGCTAAAGACATATCATAAAAGTCTTCGATATGGACCAGCAAACACGTGTTTTATATACAACCCAAGATAATACGATTACGTATGTGTTAGGAGGAACAAGATCCACATCCTTCTCAAAATAAAATAAATTTAAAATATTTTTTTCATAAAGGAAAAACATCGATATTAATCATTAAGCATGAAACTTCAAAGTTTTCCTATCCATTTTGACCTAACGACTCGTTTATGTTATAAGATGATCACCTCTCCTTCAAACTTTTGTATATTATTAAATATTCACCTATGAAAATTGAAAACATATAGTGAGTGTATTTTTATTTGAACAGACTATAGCTAACAATTGATGTTAAGAACCCAGAAGGTAATCAATTGGGCTCCTTTCTTAAAATTATCAATTGGGTTATGATAAACGATTTTCAGAAAAATTACAGCCTTTGAATAATAATAATAATAAATCATTTTGATGTGAATATGGTCAATGAAATTAAATAATATCCGCATACAAACTTTTTTAACAGTCTCATGCATTAGACAGAGGAAGAAATAAGGCGAGGCATGACTAGAAACTCAGATATTGAGGAGAAACCAAACCCCGTATAGAGAACATGTCATTGCTCTTTTAGCAAAAAAAAAAAAAACATGTCATTGCTCTTCGGGGCTTCTAGTAAAAAAAAATCATTACTCTCTTCTTTTTTTGTTAACAATATTCTTTTATATATATATATTTATTCATTTATATTTATTGCTCTAATATAATATATATACGATTTCATATCTTTGATCCATCAGTTACTAAGAAGTAAGATCGGTAATCAAGAAAAGGTCCCCACCATTGAACTAATTATTACACAATACCATGCACCGATAACGATAAGTAACGATATAACTGTAAAGGTAAAATATTAGTAGTATGAAGAAACCTATAGATGTACTCTCTTTGTTTACAAAATTTAAATTTTCTAGAGTGTACACGTTTATGAAAAATTTAATAAATATTTATAATTTAATTTAATTTATTTATACTTTAATATATGATTTTTAATATTTTTTTACTAATAAAATTTAATTAATTTAAATATTCTCAATTAATGTTTTTTAAAAATATAAAAAAGTATTTTAACAATAATAGAAAATCTATCTTTATGAAACAAAAAAAATTTAAAAAATATTAATTTCGGGAATAAAATGAGTATATAACAGTGAAGGTTAAATGTTGGTACAGTACATGCCTTTACTATTAGTTTCAATTTCTAATACGTAACAATTAAATCCGCCATTAAAGTCAGACATTAATTTAAGACCATATGTATATATAAACAGGCAAATTTATTGTGTGTAGTAATTTTACCAGACATATATAGTTAAAAGGGGGAAACAAGTCCCATAAGACTACCCATTTATACTTTTAACATTTATTAACAAAGTCAAAAATATTTTAAACTTAATCACGGAAAAACAAATTTGTTTCAATTAATTGATGGAATACTGTGGATCCTATTTAACATTTTACCGAAAGATAAAAAATACTGTGGATCCTATTTAACATTTTACCGAAAGATAAAAAATACTGTGGATCGAAATAGTAATGAGGATTATAGTAACATGCTGACATATTTTGATGGATAACTGCTTATAGTTTTTTTTTATATTTTGAAATTGTTTGACTTGAAGAAAACAGAAAAGTATCTTGTAGGATAACAACATATATGTAAGAATTTAAAATTACTTGTAGAATAGTTATAAAATTACAAATTTAATATTTAAAATGCAAGAAGCAGAATGCAACTGGGGCTTCTAGCTCTAGTGGTAAAGGGCTTACAGCTGTGAGTATCGCCACCTGGGTTCGAGTCCCAGCCACTGGAGAATTAACATTTAGGTATCGCTAGGGACAGAGGACCGACACGTGGCAACACGTGACTAGTCTGGATCACTTCTGTGAGACAGGATACCTCTGTATAATTCAAAAAAAAAAAAAGAAGCAGAATACTAAATATTAAATTATTTACTTAAATTGATAAATCAAAACTGTAATATCCACGAGTCAGGAAGACCGATAAAGTGACATATCCAATGAAATACAGAAAAAAAAATGAAAATGAAAATTAACACGCCCGGTGGGACTCGAACCCACAATCGTTTGATTAGAAGTCAAACGCCTTATCGATTAGGCCACGGGCGCCTTGTTTGCTAACTGAAAAAACAGAAATAAATAGAGAAGTTTACACTGAGAGACACTTTGTGTCTTTTGTTAACGCTGAAAGGCACTTTATGGATATAAGACACATTGTTGAACAGCTGTCTTTTTGGTGGACACAAAAGCCCTTTAAAGAACCAAACCAGATATCTCCTCAATTAGAATAAATGAAAAAGGTGCAAAAGTAAAAGTAGTTGTATGGATTTTAGGGTCTCTTTCCTGACCGTCGGATCATTTTTTAAAAGAAGATCTAATGGCTCAGAAGAGGCGTATTGGTTTGGCTCGTAATAAATGTTGTTCCTTAAACGTAACTTGTTGTGGGTTTCGTTTTTCAACGAAGGTGAGAGATAAGGCGAGGAGAGATATAAGAGATAGAACAGATCGCTTCAGAAGTCACGGTTAGGTTGGTTATGGATGTCTTGTTTGTGGTTGTGGTGGTGTATTCAAAATAGCATCCACATGTAGATTGGATTGTGGCTAAAGAAGGTGTGGCTACATGGGTGTTGTGGTTGAAACCATGAAGGTGGGTTGTGGTTAGAGAGGTTATGGCTACATGGGTGTTGTGGTTGAAACCATGAAGTTGGGTTGTGGTTAGAGAAGTTGTGGTGAGAAGAGGCATATTGGTTTGGCTCGTAATAGATATTTATAAATTGAATAAAGAAGAAAAAAATTTGTTAATCGATAAATTATGGATCTGATTCGTCATTTAGTAAAGTTTCTCTGTAAAATCATTCATCATTCATCATTATCATGAAACAACGATTAAGATTTTCTGTGGACACAATTCAGTGGTCGAACACACTTCTGTGGACACAATTTATGTGGACGTGAAAAAGTTACAAAATTTTCCGTGGACACCGTATCTACCACCACCTTCTCCTCCTCATGTCTTCCACCTCATATTCATATCAACCACCACAACATCCACCAACACGGCATCCACCACAACTTCCTCCTCCTCACATCTTCCACCTCCGTATCCACATCCACCACAACAGCATCCACAGCCACGACATCCACCACCACATCCTTCTCCTCACGTCTTCCACCTCCGTATCAACATCCACCACCATAGCATCCACCATCACGGCATCCATAATCACCACCAGCTCTTCATCCTCACGTCTTCTACCTCTGTATCTACATCCACCACAACGGCATCCACCACCACCTCCTCCTCTCGGGTGAATCAATTAGTTTATCTGTCGGGTGAATCAATAAGTTTATCTGTCGGAAGAGGAGAGGGATCAATAAGTTCAAGGAACGGAGTCTAACCTTCCATTTGTAGTTTTTCCAGACTTTTGATGTCGAGAGCAGTCTCTGAGAAGATGATAACGCGAAAGACGAAACACAAATCCAACTTCCGTGAGGAGGGACAGCAAATCAAAAAGAGGAGGGTTTGGGCAGAACTTCGATTATGAAATTAGATTTGGGGCCAATTTCAGATTATGAAATTTGGATCTACAAGATGTCGCCGTAGAAAATAATTAGGGTTCATCGGGTTTTGTAAAAAGGGGAAAAGATAAGGTGAGATTGGAGAGAGGTGTGTTCAACGGGTTTTGTAAAAAGTTTAAAAAGTTTAGAGAGAGAATTGGTTGGGTTGAGTTATCTAGTTAACTAAAAGTTAGGTTGAGTTATCTAGTTAACTAAAGGTTGGGGTTATATTAGTAAACCTAGCAAAAGAAAGTGTGTTGTAGCATAATGTGTCTCTGAGTGAAATTGGAAACACAAAATGTGTCTCTGAGGGTAAAAATTTCAAATAAATACTATATCTGGACAAAGCCTACTCTTATACAGCTTCTTACCCACATTACATTGCTTATAGTGCAAAAGGATTTTCAATAAAATAGTCCTGAAGTTTCACAAAGTTCAAAACAAGCCTGAAGCTACACAAAATTCAAAGAAGAAAGTTTTCTACAAAAAAAAGAAGCATAAATTCTACATACATGTTTAGAGCTTCAACTACTACAGATGTCTACATCTAATTATTCAGCTGTTAATTAGCCACGCTAACAAATCATTTCCCTCTAAAGATATGGAGATTGAGAAGATTCCAAACATTCGAGATAATGCAGCTCGATAGAGATTCATATACCTCTTTAGAAGCTCTCTGACGTGCTTCCAAGATCTCAGGGTTACTCATAAGCAATTCAACCGCTTCTTTGAGCTCTAGCTCACTCGATACCTGTGTAATCGATAAGGGATTCTCCTGCTGCATTGCCTTCACCATGTGAGAGAAATGTCCAACATGACAACCTAACAAACATAACACAAATGTTCAGATAAAAGAGAGAAAAAGTGAACTATACTAATACGAGCATGTTAATCTTATTATCATCATTGAGCACCTGTAATAACGGCACAGCCAGCGGCAGCTGCTTCAGACAAGTTATGACCAGTTAACTCCGGGAAGAAAGAACCTCCAATGACGGCTACTGGAGCTACTCCGTAGAATTCTCTTAGTTCACCTGAAAAAACAAGCAGAACCAGATCATGTCAATGGAGAAAGTACAGAGAGGGGTATAGCCACTAGGAACATTAATGCAAAGGAAAGAACGTAACCTAGTGTATCAACCACATATATATTTGTCTTCTTTGATGTGAGCTTTTCATTTCGAGACCTTAGAGCTACACTTTGGCCATCGTTCCGCAATTTCTACAAAAAGTAGCTTGACATATTGAAATTTGCCAAAAGTTATAACCTAAGCCAGGCCAATAATCAAAATAAGCAGAAGTTGGTTTTGGAACATACTTGAGCGATCTGGTGGCCATGATGTGGATGTCGAGGCACAATTATCACAACGGAGTCAGGATGTGACTGGAGAAGCAAGTTGTGAACTCCTAAAATGACTGTGCATACAACTTTGATCATCAATTTTGTTAAATACATTAAAAAAAAAAAGAGAAGATAATTTGTACCTTCTTCTTCGCCTCTATGTAATGACGATGCAATCCATACCTTCATTTCTGAGAGTTCTGCTTTTAGATCTCTTATACTTTCAGATGTTCCACTAGATACATAAAACTTGTTTACCACTGGAAGAAAGAGCAGACAGGAGATAGATCTTAATATCGCCTTAAACAAGAAGAGTATGAGAAATTCAGCAAATGAAACTAAGTACCAGATCATTAATCAAACATCAACAACTCTAGATCTCAGTGAAAATAATCTTGAAAGCATAGGTGGAGTGCAATACCGTATTTCAAGTCTCCAGAAAAATTAATGACAAAGGGTGGTGCCTGCAGCAGCTGGTAATGTATACCCTGCAAGGTGCTCTGTCCCATTTTGAGGCAAAAACAAAAAAATTAATATAAGCCAAGATCAGATAATCCTTGGATTTGATGAAGTTATAGCATACATACTAGTGGGACAATTAGTGAGAATTTGGATAGCAGCAATGATGCCAGAGGTAGTAAGAGAGGACTAGACCACCGTTTAAAGGATTTTGTAGACATCCGAGCGTTCAACAATGCCAATGGAATCTAAAAATTGGAATTAACAGAAAACACTATATTAACCAATGCCAAAAGAGTCAAGTACATGTTACTACAAAGCATAAGCATGAATATCATTGAGTTTTATTTTGAAGAATTACTCGAAGTTGTGAAGCAGACATGATGAGATTAGGCCACAGCTCGTTCTCCATAATGACAATCGCATTTGGTTTCCAATAACCAAGGAATCTGTCAATAGCCACCGGTGTATCCAGCGGTGCAAACTGCTCAAATTTTATAAACTTTTAGGACATCAACAAGAGCTCAGAGATATTATTATATCATCAAACAATGGTTAAAGAACAGTGAATCATAGATAAACGAAGGAAATGAACTGGTGTAACTAACTTTCTGTTATTTCCGGTTTACATGTAACAGACATTTAACCAATCTAAACCATATAGTCGGTTTACTACTCTAATAATAATACCTGATGTAATACACCAACAGGAAGCTGCTTCTTTATCACTTCACTACAAACGAAACAAAAAAAAGATTGAAACTTTAAATCCCGTTTTTAAAAGTTAAGTGTGTTAAAGAAACAATACAAAGCAGAGACTGTCGTCGTCGTCATCAAGATAGTCATCTCTGGCTTCATCTCGTTGCATCGTCTGATCACGGGAATCGCAGCCATTCCTTCACCTGAAGAGAGAGTCAGTCACCACAATAAGAAGAGCTTAATTTCTCGATTTGGAGACTAATCGGGATGATCAATTGAGGTTCTAACCTAACGAGACGGCGTGAAACCAGACGAGAGGTCCCGGTGGTCGTACGGCGGAGGGATGACCGAACCGTTCGGGCCACCGGCGGGAATGTTCTAGGCCTCGGAGCCTGCGCCACCGCATGTGGAGGTGAAGAAACGGTGAAGCGGAGTAGGTTAAGGCTCTGTATAATCGGTATACGAGCACTCCAAGCTCCATCGCGCATCCGCCACTCAGCGACGGCGCCGACGTCTGCTCTGCTCTATTCATTGAAGACTGCTTTTAATTGTAATCGGGCCTTTAAAGCCCATAATATTAGTAAGTTATTTTTCAGCCCAATGTTATTCAACTTTGGCCCAACAAGGATAAACGCTTCAAAGGTCAAACGCATAATCACGACTCTGTCATGTGAGAGACCAAAAAACTAAAGGGAAGGTTCTACTCCTTTTAGCGTTTACGACAATAAAGTACACATTATTCATTACTTGTCCGAATGATCTTAAGATTCTTCAAAATGGTAGCCAGTATAATATTCTGAACACCTAGAATTTTGTTTTAAAAGTAAAAAAAAAAAATTATAACAGTAAAATAAAAAAAAATTAAATGAGACAATCCTTTTGCCTTTTCTCACTGGGTGAGGAGGATACTCGTTTAAAAAAGAAAAATCACAAAGAAGGTTAAGAAAAACGTTAGCGGAATAACTTTGATAGCAAGTTTAGCTTCCCACGTGCCATGTTGCTGTTTGAGCCTTTGTCTATGGTTTCAGATGAATCTGGAATTTACATTCGTCTATATAGTCCATTTTTAAAAGTTAAATATTAGCTAGAGAAATTCTCTGAAATGTCTTACTTTATCGTTGCTGTAAAAATTATGACCAAGTTGTAGTTTTCTTATACTAATATATAATCAGCATCTTAGTCTTATACGATTGTTTGATTGATGGACGTAAGAGCAAACAATTAATGAATAGAATGTCAAAGATGGCTATAATTTCGTTTAAAGCGGCAAAAGAAAGTAATATATGATAATCCACCTAAAAGTTAAACATACAAAAAATTCTTGACCTCGGATCTATCCCATTACATATATATAATCAGAATTAGTAATGAAATTGAAGTAGGTGAGAAATAGAATACTGATGAAGACTTGGTCTTGAAGACTAAGGTGCGGTGTCTCCTTCCCATATTGGAGCCAAATTGCACACATCAACTAAGTAGTTCATAGACCTTAACCATTTCCAATGACAGCTTTTCGAGTCGTATTATGTAATGCAAGCAAACAAAATTAAATTATAAAAGTACGTATTAAGATTCCTTTTATGTTTTTTTTATTTACTTACGGGGATTTGAGTTTTTGAGGTTGAATACGTATTAAGAAGATATTTAGAGGTTCTTTCGATAAGAATGAAAAATATCTCTAATTCTTTGCACATTATGTAGCAAATCAAATTTACTATTTTACCTAATCAAAATACATCACAATTCACAATTCACAACATTACTTTATTACTTGTATTCAAAGTCAAGTATTCAAAAAAAAAAAGTCAAGTATTCAATCATAAACTTATGTTTTGAGGATCAAATTTATTACGTAAGCTTTGGTTTTAGGATTTATTATAAGTTTGTAACAAGCGTAGCTTACTATCTGCGATACACACAACATGCAACATCATGATGAACGATTATATTCCCAATATAAGAAAATACATGATATCATATCGAGCTTCATGCGTATTAAGTATAGGCCATTAAAAATTCAACTAAGAGTCAAGAACTTCATGTAATCATTGTAAAAAAATTGACATATACGTGATGTAATATATATACACAAAATATATGTGCCGACAATTAAAAGTCGAAATAAGACCCTAAAATAAATGGAGAGAGGGGGAGTTTCAGTTCCAAAGTAGATAGGATATCAATTCTATATGAAGTATGGACATTGGATCCCACCAGTTGTTCTGAATTGTGTTTTCTACAAAACTTGATTGATTCTTTGAATATTTTCAAATTTATTATAGCTTTTTGCAAACATATTTATCATAACAAAAGTAACAAAGATGCCCATTTTATTTTGAATAACTAACAATAGAAATACATATACATACTTTTTTCTTTGGAAAATTAATATATAGTCTATTTGTTAATGTTTTGTTTCTGGAGTAGAGATGAAAGATCGAGTACACGTTAGTGAGTAGGAACCTTCATAAAGAGATACACTGATAGTAGTTTCTTTTAATTTTGTTTTGAGGTATACGGTTTAGGTGATGAAAATATATATACTCGACTGTGAAGAAAATAATGCTTTTTTTTTTGGACAATAAGAAAAGAATGCTTAAGAAGTCTTTGCTAACCAAAATCAATTTACAGTTTATACAGATGATATATCAACCTCTTTTTAATTTATTTCGCTTTTACAGTTTTTACGTAAACAGCTTACGACGGTTTATAAGCGAAATTAAACCATTAAATTCAAAATCTATTGGCTTAAGTTTTCTAACTTTTATATGGGGCCAATTGTGAGCACTGTGTATATGGGTATATTCCTGAGCAATAATGTAATACGTAGGGTGACCAATAATATATATTTACGAATCTGTTGCTCAAAGTCTTTTTTTCTTATAATTCTGGTTATTATATGCCAAAGCCAAACAGCTCTTCAGTGAAGGGTTCGAAGTTGTTCGTGGGGAAATCTTGTATTTAGTCTACCATTTTTGTTTGGTTATTCCATTTTATCTAATTATCGGTCATTATTTTTTCCAAATCTATTTTATACGTGTGTGTCATGATAAAAAGATGTTATATCACACTTACTAGATAATCAGTTCTCTGTAAAAAAAACCTTAAATTATCATTAATTTTAGTAACATGACTCAGAATTATTGAAAATGATGAAAAATGAAAGGAATGGTGACAAATGTGAGTGAAAGAAGCAAAGTCCATCTGTAAGAAGTAAGAACCCATGTGTTATTTGGTCCTTTTACATTATGTTTACTTGCAAGGCACTGCATGTTACTTCCTGGCTGCATGCAACATATGTAGTGCTATTTTACTTCTCCAACTTTTGTTTTTATTCATATTCCATTTTTCATTATTATAACTCTGCACACAATTTTATTGTTGTTTAAGTTACCATGATAATATAGAGATATAATCATACATACTTGTTTCACATTCAAAGAAATCAAAAGCCAATGGCGAATATTAGTTTTGTGTGTTAAAGAATGGCAAGTAACATATTCAAAATTAACAAAGATGATTGAGATCTCGACAAATTATATGATTATAGTTATTATGTATATTAGTTAACTCAAGTTTGTTTATGATATCACTAAATCTATGAATATATGTTAGATAATGGTCTCGGCATGTGTTCTCCACATGACATGCCAACCAAATACAGACTTTAATTTGTCAACTTACTGACCTGATAACTGATTACAACACGAAATACGCTATAAGAAGTACAGGCAAAAAAAAATCAAAAATCAAAATTCTTAACTATTTAAATTATAAATAGGTGTTTTGGTACTGGACCGACAGAAAATGAATCATTCCGTATGAAGTATCTTCATAAACTGAAATGTTCGTTTTAGTGTTGTAATGTCAGTGTTGGCTAAAGTATCCGAATAAAATATGACTAATTTAACAAGTGTGAAAAGATGATTACTAAAACCACAGTGTTTTATAACTACATAGAATTGCCTAATGCTAATGCAAGGTGATTACTAGCACTGAACGACCGTCTAGGTTCTAACAGTCAACCTCAGCCGTTGGGCAGTCCTTTTTATCCAGCTGTGTGTTTCATCTTACTACTTATCAGTTATCACCGCTTATAATTAATCGAGATCCATTTTACTTTTAAAATAACATTATCTCGTT
Source organism: Brassica napus (assembly GCF_020379485.1). Classification (NCBI taxonomy): domain Eukaryota; kingdom Viridiplantae; phylum Streptophyta; class Magnoliopsida; order Brassicales; family Brassicaceae; genus Brassica; species Brassica napus. Next base: position 19,102,081 of record NC_063443.1, read on the forward strand.
AAGTTCTTAATTGCTACTAATATATTAGTTTGCGAAATATATGAAATAAAATGATTGATGGACGAAGTGGAAACGTGGGTCGAAGACTCGAAGTTTATGAAATAATTGACTTTTCCTACTTTTACTTTAAAGAATTGACTTTAAGCAATGTTTTGAATTTGTTAATATTTATGATATTAAATATAATAAGCTTAATATTTATGATACTCATTAAATATAATAAGCTTAAAATTTTCATATAAACATTTACAAACGGACCGTCGGCGCGCTATAAATCAGCATCGCAAATTAGCCATAAAACAAATGTGCTTTGTTAGATATCTTCGAGTGTTTTTCTGTGCAAAATGTCTTATTCATTTTCACGGGAGCTTTTGGTCAATTTCGACTGGTTAGCAACATTCCATATCATTTCCAAGAGAGGTGACCATATCTGTTTTGCCTCAAGTCTTGAATTGTTCTTTGGTTTTAAAAAATTGTAATATTCTAGAGTATGGTGTCATTTTATACGATTACAAAACTAACACTAGTACTTTTATATCGATATGACTAACTTACCTTCATAATCCAGATCAAAGCTGGAGAGCTCCTTCGTGGTTTATATTTGTTTTTTTATATAAATAAGTGAATATATATTAATATATAATAATGTTACATTGTTACATATGCGATCAGAATGCATATATAATAATATTGTTACATATACTTTACTGGATTTCGCAGACAAAATTGGGAATCCTATATCTGTTTCTCTTCATATGGACCACTGCATGATTTCAATATCTTGTTCTATAGAATCGATCATTCGATAATCTTGAGAGATTTTCATTATCCTGTAACGAGATGAGGACAACAATACGAGATATATTATTTCATCGAGAAACGAACCGATGTAATCACTTTACTATTGGAATCAACTGGTTATACAAGTTATGGGGGTATAAAACTGATATACACCGTGCATTTACAATGCATCATTTTCGTTTAGTTTTGAATCACACACAGTAAATAGCATTTGGCCTTCAACTGTTAGCTCTGTATTAAATTACCAAATATGATATGTAAGGCCGAACTCTTACGAATAATGTATACGATATATACAACATTCAAAATATTGCTAGACTTTTTGGGGTTAAATATTGCTAGAAGTTAGTCTACCGTTTATGAACTTAATCTAAAATTATTTAGTCGTTGATTTCTTTCTTTTTAAAATAAATTTAAACATTAGTCAGAATAACAAATATTAACTATAGCCCAGATTAATTAATCAGCGTTGTCTACCAATTTGTTTTGACTGAGATGGTCGTATATTTACGAACGCCTAGACGGCTAAAATTTGGAGCATATTCTACATTTTTTTCTGGAGAAACAGATTAAATTAAAATAACATTTTGCTTAACTCAGACCTGGACATCATTAATGTTTGCGACGTTCAATAATGTTTGGTAGTTATATAGAAAGAGCAAATGGATGGTTGATGGAGCAAACATTTATTTGTGTACAATAAATTATAAATACAAACTACAGTTTAAAATAAAGCAAAAATTAAAAGTGGAACCATACAATACAAGGGCAAAGGCTTTATATAAAGACATTCATCTCTGTTTCATTTTTCACACATACACTGATACAGACACACTGTCTCTTCTCTCTCTCTCTCTGTTTATGTTCATAGATCTCTCTCCTCTCCTCTTCCTTTCCAAAACCATCTCCTCCTTCACCACCTTTCATTATAATCTTTCCTCTCTTACCAAACCATAAAACAAGAAAACAAACCTAAAAAACAAAAATTAATTCTCCTTTTTGTCAGACAATCTGAGTTTCTATCAAGTAAAACTCTGTCTCTCTGTATTGTCCTCCTCTTTGATTACTTGATCAAAAGAAACTCCTTTAAAGTATCACATTGTACCCTATCGCGTGTCTCACAAGAAAAGATCTAGGGTTCTTGCTTCCTCCTCTGTTTTTTTTTCTCTTTCTCACCGGAGTAAGGAGAGATGGAGCTCGGTGATTCTTCGGCGGTGATTCCAGACTCGTTCATGGGATACAGAGACGACTTCACAATGCAAATGTCAATGATCTTGGATCAGATTCGAGCTCCGTTGATCGTCCCAGTCCTCAGACTCGCGGTTTACATCTGTTTAACGATGTCGGTGATGCTATTTGTGGAAAGGGTTTACATGGGAATAGTAATTTCTCTTGTTAAACTCTTTGGTCGGAAGCCAGAGAAACGTTTCAAATGGGAACCGATGAAAGACGACATTGAGCTTGGAAACTCTGTTTATCCTATGGTTCTTGTTCAAATCCCAATGTACAACGAACGAGAGGTACCAAATTAAATCAAAACTCTCGTCACTTTTTCTTTTTTTTTTTACTTTGCTTTTGTTATGAGTTAACACGAATCAGATTCGAAGAAAGCAAGAGAAACCAACCCATTTAAATTTTGTATATTATTATATTTTTTTTGTAACACAAATTTTGTATATTATTATTATTATGTGAATAAATAACTTTACAATCCTAATAACTACACCTAATAACTACACGGCCAACAAATGCTGGCTTTAACCTTGTGCAAAGAGATTTAAGACACTTCTAGAATTAACAGCTTTGTTTATTAATCTTGTTATGTTGTTAATGCAGGTTTATCAGCTATCTATTGGAGCTGCTTGTGGGCTCTCGTGGCCGTCTGACAGAATCGTCATTCAAGTTCTTGATGATTCCACTGACCCAACGATCAAAGTAAGCTCAACGTCGGGTCTTTTGATTCTTGGAAAAAACCCAATTTACGAGCTTCTTGTTTTTATGTTTGGGCAGGATCTAGTGGAGATGGAGTGTAGTAGATGGGCGAGTAAAGGAGTGAACATAAAGTATGAGATCAGAGACAACAGAAACGGGTACAAAGCTGGAGCTTTGAAAGAAGGTATGAAGAAGAGTTACGTCAAAAGCTGTGACTACGTGGCGATCTTCGACGCTGATTTTCAGCCTGAACCGGATTATCTCTGGAGAACCGTACCGTTCCTCCTCCATAACCCTAAGCTTGCTCTCGTTCAAGCTCGCTGGAAATTCGGTAAATTTTTATTTTTGACTGTTTTACGTGGTTGACCCACTTTTATTGTTGTTGTCACGTGATTGGTAAGTGCTACTAATCAGTAATCAGTGCTTAGTTAGAAAGTTACATACGGTTTTGAGATTCGTTTTTTCTATCTCAATTACTACTCGCTTTTTAGGCTAAGTAATGATAATTACAGAATCATTTGATAAGTGAACAGTGACTAATTACATATACTTTGTGTGTTAATAATGTTTTTTTAATACTATTAAATTATGACTTTTGAATGTAAGACTAATTGGAGAGGGTAGAGATGGGTCATATTAAATTAATACATATATCTAAGATTAAAACCTATGAACGTATTATAAGATATCATAAACTAATAGCACATGAGTTGATCACTGTTTTAAGAGAATCTTATTTTACAGTAATTTAAAAGCATGGGTTTATTTATTTAATAAGAAAATTATGTTTACATAAAGAAAGTTTTTATTACATTAACAGAAGTGTCGGTGGGTGTTTTATACTTTTATTGATAGGTCCCAATATAACCTAACCTAGCGGATCTTGATGTCGACGTATCGATTTTGTTCGTGATCTTCGTGCTCTAGCTTTAAAATTTTAAATGTGGAGCCACTTTCTTTTGCAAATAGTTTTTATTAGTACTAACAAATTATTTTTGAATGATCTAGAGGCATATTCCATATAATATAGGCAATATCCCTTCTAACAAATCCCATATTAAATAGAAGAAAACATTTCGGGAAATATAAGAAAACATCAAGGAATATAAAGTTTAATATTTTGTTGTCCTTTGTGTTAGGTATGCCTGCAGTAGGAGTTGGTAAATATTTGGTTTGTGTGTCTGGCTTTTTGTTGATTTTTGATGAAAAATATGCATTGTCCACACATTTTCAACAGAGTGATGTTTTTCCACATTAGTCAATAGATTGTCCACCAGTGAATCTATAACTTCTGGCATTCAAAAGCTGCAGCGTATTTAGCTTTGAACGATCTAGCCTTCATAAAATAAACACCCGAATTTTGAAGTAATTTCTTCGAATAAAAAATAAGTTTTGCATGCAAACATTCATCGACATATTAATATTTAGAAAACCAAAATATAAATAATCAGATTAGAACAGAGCTTAGTGTTTAGTGGCGTTGCTTCACTGGCATCGTGGTCGTGTCCCATAATTAGTGCAGAGAACATATAGGGAAGGGGCTTGTTTTGTCATTTAGTAAATATAGTATTAGGTAGATCAGTCATTTTTGTTAGTAGATACGCCACGTGTACTTGCCAGCGCCCTCTATCTTCCATGTGCAATATCTGGGTCCCACACTGGTCTCTTCTCTACTAGTCTCTGTCACTCTCATCACTCACTTTTCTTTTTCAAGTAAAATTTGTTTGTTTTTTTTTACTTCCAGTACTAATACAACCAGCTATTGAAACTCGCTTTTATTTTATTAACGATGTCTTTTAGTCTCACGAGCTATTTTATTTTAGACAAAAAAAATAGTAATAATAAAAAGAAATCATGTGAACTTGTGAAGTAGATCGACAAAATCTAACGAGTTGTTGAAATCTAATTGGGGGAGATCGGAAGAGTCTGAGCTGTCTATAGTTTTTTTTTTTAGCTGTCTATAGTTTGATAATTGAAAATATTTATTTCAATGTCACCAACTGGTTTTTAATGTCTTCATCAATACCACATTAATTGATTGTTTGCTACGCAAATATTAATTGAAATCCATTATTCAATTTTTGTTCCTTCTAATTTTGCAGTAAATTCGGATGAATGTTTAATGACAAGAATGCAAGAAATGTCGTTGGATTATCATTTTACGGTCGAACAAGAAGTTGGTTCTTCTACATACGCATTCTTCGGTTTCAACGGTACTTACTTTGTTTCTTTTCATTATATATTGTTGTCTTATTCAAGTTTCATAACATTTGCTTACTATCATTTTAGGGACTGCGGGAATATGGAGAATATCGGCATTAAACGAAGCTGGTGGTTGGAAAGATAGAACGACCGTAGAAGATATGGATTTGGCCGTTCGAGCTAGTCTCAAGGGTTGGAAATTTTTGTACCTTGGTTCTTTGAAGGTATACTTTGCCTCTTCATGATTCAACAATGTGTATGTATTAGTGGTTGATATGCAAATAGTTTTATTGATACATGTGGTTGTTAAATATTATAGGTTAAAAACGAGTTACCAAGTACATTCAAGGCGTATAGGTATCAACAGCACAGGTGGTCATGTGGTCCAGCAAATCTTTTCAGGAAAATGGCATTTGAAATCATGACCAACAAGGTTTTTACTTTAAACTCTTTTCTTCTCCCTCCACACTAAAATAGAAAAATGAACTGGTTAATTCAGTAAGTTAACCAATACTTACATTCAACATATCAAACCCAAAAACGTTTCTCTAGTTTTGTAGTCTTGGTTGGTCTCCACATTTATTTAAGTTCCCGTTTAAATAGATTTTTTTTTCTTTTTGGCAGAACGTGACATTATGGAAGAAAGTTCATGTGATATATAGCTTCTTCGTGGTGAGAAAGATCGTGGCACACATTGTTACATTCATCTTCTATTGTGTGGTCTTACCGGCTACGGTTCTTGTACCTGAAGTTATTGTACCTAAATGGGGAGCGGTTTACATTCCGTCCATCATTACTCTCCTCAACGCCGTCGGTACACCTAGGTAAATAAATATCCCAAAGAGTTTCTTACGGCTCAAGTGACGTCTCGTTTAGCCTCTCATTGTTTGTTACACGTATCTTATAGGTCACTCCATCTCATGGTATTTTGGATTCTGTTCGAGAATGTGATGTCTCTTCACAGAACAAAAGCTACTTTCATCGGTTTACTCGAAGGAGGAAGAGTTAACGAGTGGATTGTCACTGAGAAGCTCGGTGATCTCAAGGCTAAGTCAGCAACCAAGGCTCCAAAGAAGCTTCGTTTTAGATTTGGAGATAGGTAAGCTTCTCCACGTTTCCTATAGGTCAGTGAATCTTATTTGCAGTTTTGTTTCATTCTAATACCTTTTCTTTGGCAGAATCCATGTCTTGGAACTTGGTGTAGGAATGTATCTGTTTTCTATCGGATGCTATGACGCGTTATTTGGGAAGAATCATTATTATCTATACCTTTTCGCGCAAGCAATCGCCTTCTTCATCGCTGGATGTGGGCAGATTGGGACAGTGGTGCCTAACTATTGAATGGAAAATGGATTTATCGAGCGACAAACGTACTGCTCGAGAATAAGATGATGATTTTATATTTTTTCTTGGCTACTCTTTAATTTCTTGCTGGTGTGAATAGAGAGAATTGATGATACGATTGTTACAGAAGATGGTGTGTGTAGTTGTGGAAGATATGGATACTTATAGTAAAGAAGAATATATATATATTTTCAAGGGGGGTTTTCATATTCCTCAAAGACAATAGATCATTTCTTGCAAGACAAAAGCTTTTGATTCCAATTTCTTTGTATTGTATTTACAAATATGGAGGAACACGATAATCACATTCTATGAAATAGCTTGCAACATGTAGGATTTGAAAGAATTGTCATCTTTTGCATCTTTTATTCAAACAAACATTGCCTTTGTGGTCGCTACTTCTTATAATGTTTGAAGGTTTTCTTTCGAATGAGAAAGAATGATAAATTATAATCTTTATTGCATATAGTGGTAACTGAACTTTTATATTATTTGGTTTGGTTTCTTCAGTTCAGTTGAAACATAGTTTCTAGATGACCAAATTTTTATGGGTTTGGATTCAAAAAGAATTATTAAACCACCATACACAGAATAAAACATATCAAAAATGATATTAGTGTAAGTTTTTTTACTCTAGATTGGACATCTAAGCCCAAGTACAATGGTTTTGTAAATTCAACATCCTCAATTCTCATTTTAACCATCCACATCCTCTTTTTTTTCTTCGGACTGATTATTCAACAATCAATTCATTTTTAACCACTACAATAGTTTTGTTTAATAAACTTTAACTACATACTCCACAATGTTATTTTGTATACTTTTATATCTACATATTAACTCCTATGAAAAATATCTAAATATTAACCACAATAATTTTTTTTAAAATCAATTAACAGAATTAACTTAAAAAAATTTCTTGTTATATATTTTTGCATGTAATAAAAATTAAACTAGTTTACTAAAAAGTAGTAGAATTATGTATCAAAAATATTTTTAACCAAATTAAACAAAACAAGTTTCTAGTTGTAGAATATGAAAAAAAATTATATAAAATTATATAAATTAAATCAATCTATTTATATAAAAAAAACTATTCACAAACAATTAGGAGGATAAAAAATATGAAATATATCATCCTCTCTATTCTTTCTCATTGACTAATTGACATATGTCACTTGTGGGTCTTATTTTTTGTTTTTCAACATGTTGAAAAGTTTGTTGAATCCACGTAAGCATTTTATTTTTTTCAAAATGTTCATTGTGAGAGTTTAACTGTTGAATTAAAAATTCAATAGCCCCATTGCACATGGTCTAACAAGGTTCAGAAAAGATAAAAAGTTTCTAGGTGACCCAATTTTCATGGGTTTGGACTCAAAAACCATTATTAAACCACCATACACAGAATAAAGTTGGATCTACAAAAAAATGCAATCATATCAAAAATGATATTAGTGTAAGTTTTTTTAATCTACATTGGACATGTAATAACAAGGTTTAGAAAAGGAAAAAAATTTCTAGATGACCAAATTTTTATGGGTTTGGACTCAAAAAGAGTTACTAAACCACCATATATAGAATAAAACTGGATCTACAAAAAAATGCAATCATATCAAAAATGATATTAATGTAAGTTTTTTAATCTAGATTGGACATGTAAAACCATGTACAATGGTTTTGTAAATTCAACACCCTCAGTTTTCATTTTAACCATCCGCATCATCTTCTTTTTCTTCATACTTATTATTCAACACCTAATTCATTTTTAATCTCTACAATAGTTTTGTTTAATAAAATTCAACTACATACCCCACAATGTTATTTTGTATACTTGTATATCTACATACTAACTTTTTTTAAAAAAATATCTAAATATTAACCGCAATAATTTTTTTTTAAAAATCAATTAACAGAATCAACTTTAAAAAAAAAATCTTGTTTTATATTTTTGCATGTAATAAATATTAAACTAGTTTACTAAAAAGTAGTAGAATTGTATATTAAAAATATTTTTAATCAAATTAAACAAAACAAGTTTCTAGTTGTAGAATATGAAAAATAATTTATTTATATAAAATAAAATAAATTAAATCAATCTATTTATATAAAAAAATATATTCACAAACAATGACGAGGATAAAAAATATGAAATATATCATTCTCTCTATTCTTTCTCATTGACTAATTGACATATGTTACTTGTGGGTCTCATTTTATGTGTTTCAACTCAGTTGAATCCAGGTAAACATTTTAATTTTTCAACAGGTTCATTGTGAGAGTTCAACTGTTGAATTAAAAATTCAATAGCCCCATTGCACATAGTCCAACAAGGTTAAGAACAGGTAGAAAGTTTCTTGATGACCAAATTTTTATGTGTTTGGACTCAAAAGAATTACTAAAACACCATACAGAGAATAAAACTGGATCTACAAAAAATTGCAATCATATCAAAAATGATATTAGTGTAAGTTTTTTTAATCTAGATTGAACATGTAATAACAAAGTTCAGAAAAGGAAAAAAGTTTCTAGATGACCAAATTTTTATGGGTTTGGACTCAAAAAGAATTACTAAACCACCATACATTAAATAAAACTGGATCTACAAAAAATGCAATCATATCAAAAATGATATTGGTAAGTTTTTTTAATCTAGATTGGACATGTATGACCATGTACAATTGTTTTGTAAATTCAATACCCTCAATTCTCATTTTAACCATCCACACCATCTTCTTTTTCTTCCAACTCATTATTCAACACTCAATTCATTTTTAACCTCTACAATAGTTTTGTTTAATAAAAATCAACTACATACCCTACAATGTTATTTTGTATATTTGTATATCTACATACTAACTTTTATAATAAATATCTAAATATTAACGGTAATAATTTTTTTTTAAAAAAATCAATTAACAGAATTAACTTTTTTTTTAAATCTTGTTTTATATTTTTGCATGTAATAAAAATTAAACTAGTTTACTAAAAAGTAGTAGAATTATGTATTAAAAATATTTTTAACCAAATTAAACAAAACAAATTTCTAGTTGTAGAATATGAAAAATATTTTTTATATAAAATAAAATATATTTATATAAAAAAATTAATCACAAACAATTCGGAGGATAAAAAATATGAAATATATCATTCTCTATTCTTTTTCATTGACTAATTGACATATGTCACTTGTGGATCTCATTTTTTGTGTTTCAATATGTTTGAAAAATTTCAACTAAGTTGAATCTACATAAACATTTAAATTTTTTCAACAGATTCATTGTGAGAGTTCAACTGTTGAATTAAAAAATCAATAGTACTATTGTCCATGGTCTAACAGAAAAGGAAAAAAACTAATCACAAACAATTAGGAGGATATAAAATATGAAGTATATCATTCTCTATTCTTTTTTATTGACTAATTGACATATGTCACTTGTGGATCTCATTTTTTGTGTTTCAATATGTTTGAAAATTTTCAACTAAGTTGAATCCACATGGAAAAAATTGCAGGCTGTGGGGTTCGAACCCACGCGCACTTATGTGCAGAAGAACTTAAGTCTTCCCCCTTAACCACTCGGGCAAACCTGCTGGTTGCTATACGCTAACATTTATCATTCTCTTTTATGCCAATGGTACCCAACGGAGAGTACGGACCCCAAATGTTAACTACGTTTTATTATTTAACCCTTTCATGGCCCATTGGGTTTGCCTTACTATGTTTTATCGACGTTCCGTTATCTCAAGTTCTCCAATTGTTTGAATCCAAGACATTTTTGGTTTTTGCGACAAAAGCCAACGCAATATCATATCCACCATATTAGCACTAAACATAAAGGGTCTAGCAAAGTTTCGTCTACCCGACGATTAGGAAAAAGATAACTAAACTGGTTCACTCGCAAACTCAAGTTTTGAAAACCGAATTACATCAAAAGTCTAAAAACGATTATGGATAGTCTCTTTTCTTCTTCATCAGATTTCAAGCAGCTGCACTGTGTTTGGCCTTGGTGTGAGACTGCAAGCCCATCTCCGAAGTAAATGTTCTGTTGCAGGAGCTGCACCCAAATGCATTTGCAGACTTTGGTGTCTGCTGCTGCTGCTTCGACGACTCTCCATTGCTTCCAGAGCTCTTTCCTCCTTTTGACGGATGCGGAGTCGCAACGTGGACGTGTGGCTTCTTCGATTCTGTTTTCACAACGTTTAAGATTATTATATCAAGACATCTTTATAACTCACAGTAAAGAAAGAAACAAGGATCAGATAGATCACCTGATTTCTGAGGAGTTACGAACTTAGCCTTCTTGTTTGAAGCAGTCTTCGAGGTTGTGGCTTCCGCAGGCCTCTTCTTGGCTTCTTCAACCTTTTTATAAAACAAGAAAGTTATAGTCAGAGAAGTGAAATTGCTTCTTAAAAAGGGCAAAAAGGTAAGAGAACAAATACATATAATTTTAGTATCAACAATGACATATAGAAAGGGAATAAAATGTACCTTCTTCTCTGGGGTCTCCTCGTCTGCTGAATCATCTTCCTCATCGTCAGATGAGTCTTCATCATCATCGTCCTCTTCAACTTCAGCAGTAACCTTCTTTTCTTCCTAAAAGAAGTAGAGATCGTAACAATTAAGGGTTCATATGAGACAATACAGGCAGCCAAACAATAAAAGCAGACCTGTTTCTCTAACTAGGATACTAAACACAAGAGCTAAGGGTTCATGTGTCATCATCAAGCGCAAGTTTAATTCTACAAAGTGATCACATTATTATATAAACAAAAGAGTACCTCCTCATCCTCAGAGTCGTCATCATCCTCATCATCATCACTATCATCCTCCTCACTATCTTCCTCGGCCTTGGCATCGTCATTAGGCAACTGAAAGTTCACCTGCTTCACACCTGATTTCGCAACAGCTGGCTCATCATCATCAGACTCAGTGAAACAGAACAAGAGAGTCAAGGATATCAAAGACAGCAAGTCCCAAAAGCATATTCATAAATAAATTATCAAAGGCTAAGCGATAAGGATATGAATCAGAATCATGAGCATCAACTCTGTAACCAGAGAAGTAAACGCTCCCATCCTTCCAGCTATGAGACAGCTCAAAACTCCTCTCCACCACAATCTCCGTGCAGAGCTGAGGGACCTTATCGTGTGACAGCGTCCCAATCACAAGCTTCTGGTCTCCGACTTTCATGTAGAGCCTGACCGGCTCGTTTCCACCGTTCTTCTTCTCGCCTAGAGCAGCCTAACAAACCGAACAAAGCTTCCATCAAAAACGGCGTCGTTTAAATCAAAAAAACAATTATCGCGAGGGGACGTACCAGTGAGATGTGCACAAGCATCTCCTCCCCAGGATCCACCCTAAGTGGTGAACCACTCTTAACCTCAACACCTGCGAACAAAACGCAACACAAACCAGACGGAGATTACTAAAACCTAGCTCAAGACGATTCCAGAGTACATCAAAATTGAAGAAGACGTAGTAAGTTAGGAGATCGTTTTACCCCAGAACTCCATTGACACGATCGGTAACGAGCTGACGGCGACGGATGCGACGGAAGAGAAGGTTCTAGAAGAAGACGAGAGCGATTAGAGCTTTCTAGGGCGTCGAGTAAGGGGTAACAACGGCGAAAACCCTCCATATAAGGGGGTTTTCGGTGATCCTCTGTTACGTGGGCCTTTTAATGGGCCTCGATCTTTAAGTCAGCCCAACTAAATTAACGTTTTAAGCCCAGATCTTTTGCCATAAACGGTGTCAAGACGGATCGTTACGGGCTTGTGACGCTTTATTTGACGCGACGGAAATTTCCGTTTTGGTCAACATGTGGGATCCACTCTCATTCTTTTAAGTAAGTCCCACGGACAAATAGGACAGTATTACGTTAATGCCCTCGATTTGTTTAATTTATTGTTTGTGTAAAAGCTGTCTAATTTCCCTACCATCATCTATCATTAGAAAACTAAACAAAATCTATGAAGAATATGTGATAACATTAAGTACAGTCTACGAATAATTAAATGGGTCATTTGCACGAGTGGGGATTGAGCAATGGACAACCAAATCCTGCTTATGCCAACTAGTTAATGATTAAGTTAATCAAACTACATATAGACTGTTACATCTATCCGAGGCCTCTTGTGTATAGTTTTACTTATAAGATGTAGGTAATTCTTTCTTGACATGAGTCAAATGAGTATATTCTTACAAAAGTGTTCAAAAAACATATTCCAAACTCCAAAGGTACAATTTTATATTATTTTCTATACGCAAACTCAAAAATAAAATATAAGATTTTGAAGACTTCTAGTTCTAAATATATAGTGTCCCATAATTTTCCTCCATATATTGGACTACTACTTTATACCAAGCAGACGTAATATAATAAAATTATGAAGATGGCAAAGCGTTATAAATAAAAGAAGCAATGAAAATATCTACAAGGCGATGGCTAAGAAATTACTTAATGACAAAAATGCGAGTGCATGAACCTGGCAATATTCGATGAACCTTAGTGCTATTGATTAATGATATACATAGTGCAATATTTTAAATTTATTTATTTATCGTCCAACTTGCGTTGATAACTTCGTACATAAATTAATGACAGCTCATTGACCATCCGGAAGAATCTGAACATCATCCTCCAGGGAAAGATTTTTTTTATATAACATAATAATTTCATATATTAGATTATACAGTAGTTTGATCTTAAACGTAAACCATATCAAATCATATCATGTAACTAGATTAAAGTTGGGAGTAGTTTATTTAGTTGTTAGCAACAACTCACTAATTTTTCTAAAAATCACTATTTAAAAATTTGTAATTTTTGTAACAAAGTACTTAGTATCACTAGTAGAAAACTTTGATATAGACACGGTAATTTTCGTGATAGGGACTCTTTTTTCGTGACTATATGACATCATAGACACGAAAAGTCACGGAAAAAAAATGTGTCTATACGATCGTGACCAAAATTGACCGTGATAATTCGTGACTATTTTAGTCACGTTTTGGACACAGTTTCATTTGTGGCTGTAATTGTCACATTAAGTCATAAAAGCAATCGTATCTACTCAGTCACGTTTTTTGTTGTGACTTAACGTGACTATCTACGAAAAATATTTAAAAAAAAATAAACACAAAATAAAAATAGATTTTTATTAATTTAATTCAGAAAACACAAATTATGTAATATACATAATTACATATATTTACAGAAAATTACATACATATATATATATATATATATTATATGGAATCAATGCCTCCACCGCTCCACCATCGGCTCCGCCACCGGCTTCTCCACCGACACCTCCATCAGCTTTTACACCGACATCTCCACCTGCTCTGGATGCCATGGGTTAAGCGATGACTCAGTCTGCTGGTGGTAGGCCACCGGTGTTACGGCTGAACCGACGAACTGATATGCTCGCCACGCCTTCTCCGCCGTCAGGCTTCTTATGCCTCCTCCGCCATCAAGCTTCTTCTATCTCCTCTGCTGTCAAGATTCTTCTGCCTCCTCCTCTGCTGTCAAGATTCTTTTTTAGATCTGCATCTGAAAAAAGAAAAAGAAAAAAACACTGAGAATATAGAAAAATAAATAAAAAGAGTAATCAGGTAGAGAAGTGGTGAATGAGGAGGTGGAGATTGAGATAATGGTGTCGGAGGTGGTGGTGTTGGTTGTTAAGACTGTTTAGATTCACGAAGACAGAGAGATAGAGGATACGAAGAGTTGAGAGGAGAGAAAGGAAGAAAGAGATGGAAGAAAAAGTGTGTTTTTTACCTTAGTGCATTTTGGTCCGTTAGATTCACTTTTATCAATGGCTGTGGTTAAACAGAGCATGATCCGAGCCCTTGTATCTGATAGGCTGCTTTTATGTTGACCAATCAGATCTTATGTATTTGATTTCCTATTTTTTTCCTTTGATTTCCTATTCTAATTTGTTTTTAATAATTCGTAAGAGCAATTGGTGCCAAAATTCCATCATAAGTCCAAAATTGAGTCTAATTTTGATATAAAATAGGGTTTAGTTTAAATTTTGAAACTGAAGTTTGGAAAAATATATTTAAAACTTAAATATAAGATTTAGAGTATAGATATAAGAATTAGAGTGGGATATAGGGTTTATGGTTTATATTTAAGATTTTATATTCAGTTTTGAATATCAGTATATATTAATTATTATATTTTATAATTAAAATTAGTTAAAAGTCTAGAAGTTAGTTTTTATCAGTGTATATTAATTATTATATTTTATAATTAAAATTATTTAAAAGTTTAGAAGTTAGTTTTTATACTTTAGGGTATGAAAGGAAATAGGATTTATATGTTATATGTTTAAAGTTTTGGATTAAGATTTGAAAAATAGATTTGAAAATTTTGATCTTCTTTAGATATTGATTTTAAGAATATTGTAATAACTGAAAAGTTATTTTAAAATTAAGGCTTAAGGTTTTTAATCTAGGGTATGGAGTATATATATAGTATTTTAAGGTTTATAGTTAGGTGTATATAGTGTTTGGAGTTTAGATTTAAGATTTGAGTTTAAGTTATGAAAAACAACAAATTATGAGTTTAGTTTTGAAGATTTGAGTTTAAAATATTATGTTTTTAGGTTTGTGTGAAGATTTTAGGGTTTAATGCTCCATTTAGGGTTTAGGGTATCATATAGTCACTAAAAATTTGTGGCAAATTCGTGACTTTTTTAGTCACGTTTTTAATTTCGTGATTATTTCGTGACTTTTTTAGTCACGTTTTTTACTTTGTGACAATTTCGTGACTTTTTTAGTCACGTTTTTTAGTTCGTGACAATTCCGTGAGTAACTAAAAAATAGTCACGTTTTTTCGTGACCATTTCGTGTCTATAGACATTTTTTCTACTAGTGTATAGTTAATGTATTTTCCACATTTATGTTCACTACTAGTTAGTGTTGTCTGTTGTTTTAAGTGTTTTCTGTTGTTGTCGTTGTGTTAAAGTTTACTTTTATTATGTTTAAACTGCTATCTTCAAGATCAAATATATACGAATTTTACTTTCTTTATACAAATAGTACTGTTTAAAATTTCCACGCCAGCTATTTCTTCATGCTTATATATATAATCATATATTTATTATACTTGAAATGTAATGAAAGAAATTCAAAACTAATTAGGTTAAAATTTCCACGCCAGCTATTTCTTCATGCTTATATATATAATCATATTTATTATACTTGAAATGTAATGAAAGAAATTCAAAACTAATTAGCTTTTTTTTTTAAAGGGTAAAACTAATAATGTAATGCTTGCGGGAAGCCTCTATGGCAGTCAACAAAACAACATGATTGTAAGACAAGACGGCAATCTCTATTAAACACGTATAACTGACTAACGAGTGTATTTGATCTTGAAGATAGCATTTTAAACAGAATAAAAGTGATATCATTTCAATCATACAACGAATAAAAAACTGATGGATGACAAAATTAAAAAGAAGTAAATGAACAAAGAAAAGATGCAATGGAAAGAAAAAT